>NC_056726.1:306294386-306509386 GCF_019279795.1 Protopterus annectens
AACCCCCGAATTTTGAAAAATTAATTTTTTTTATTTTTCATTTTTCTTTCTTTCTTTTTTTATTTTTGAGGGGGCTGCAGTCCGGCAGCCCTATGCCACGAGCCGCCCCTGGCACTACCTAACATACAGTATGTGCAGACGGCTGTTAGGTTGGCAATGAAAGGCTGGGCTACACAAACATGGTAAGTTCAACCAGTGTGTCTGTACTCTCAATATCCACTCTATGTAGGTGTGCACATAGCCATTTGGCCCAGCCCTGTAACAAGGGTCACTACACATTTGCATAACATGTACACATGTACAGCTGTTATTGCTTGCAAACAATACTAGAGAGGTGGATATTACATGCATTATGTGAATGGATAGTTACCTAGCTCTTCCAATTATCTTTGCTATCATGCTGCTAAACTGTCAGATGAGTACAAGTGATATGTATCCTGTTATTGAGTATTGTAATTGCCAATAGACATAACTACTGTTTGCATAACATAACAGAAATGCTATGTAGAATGGAATACAGCTCTACCTAAAATACTGTACATTGCACAGTTATTGGCACAATATCCCACAATGCAAACAATATTTGCACAGTAAGCCCACCTTTGACATGTTCATCTTAGTTATACACCCATACATATGTCTACTGTTACAATATATTGACATATACTATCCCCTGTTATAGCACATACTTGTTGGACCAACCCTGACACTGATAGTGGCTGGAAGCGAATTGGTGAGTTCCAAGCCCATATCATCCCTTGTGGTGCATGAGGAGTTTGCCTTGTGATCTACAGCAGTACACACATAGAATACTACAAGCATTACTACTGATCAACAATACATCACTACAAGAAAGCTATTTCCACTATATGCATTGATTACACTGTATTTCTTACAGAACAGGTACTACATACACAGACATACTATATGTTATACATACCTTCTTAGTAACTGGAGGTGTTATTGACTAGTATAATACTCGTTTTCAGTTTTCGGTTTGTCTTTCAGTGTTTTGTACTGTTCTACAGGTAGATACAGATGGTTTGAATGTGTGAAAAGGCAACCTTTTACAGTTACAGATCAGTAACATGTGCTATCCCGATAAGCAACAGGTGTTCCTAAGTAACTAATTACATGCACATCAGATGTGCTGCTACTGCCTTAGCCGATACCATGGCAACAGTGGAGTATAATTAAGTACTCCACTTGGGCATTGTCCCTTTGCCTTACTTGTGAGGAATGCAGCCTGGAAGTGTTGTTTAAAATCTATTGCAACAGCTGTATGGAGACAAACAGTAATATATTGTGTGTAATGGCTAGAGGATTTGGTCTAAATGTGAGTACTGCTGTTATATTTCTGAACATTGCTACTTGTGCAGAGTTTGTCTGTACCTAATACTTCTGCATATGTTTCAATCTGACCAGGATGTTTGACCATCTCAAGGCTGCATAGCTATGCATATAATGTTAGGGGGTTTACAGTGTGCTCACCAGACATCTTTAGTTTGGTGTTAATGTGTATCATACTGTGCTGATAATCAGTAGTCAGTAACACTTCCTGGTGTATGAACCTTTCAACCCTCTGAAACGGGATTAGTTCATACAAACCCTGTAACATCAGCAGCTGTTCAATTGTATAACAACAACTATTTCACATAGGGCCATGATAGTGTGTCTGTGTCCAGGTATGTTAAGGTTTCAGCAGATGTTGTACAGTAGTTGAATAATTGGTTATGGTATGACAGTATGTATTGGTGTAATTATTTTGGGTGTTGAGGAGATGTTGGTGGGTGTACATAGCAGATGCAGGTGTGTAGGAACCCCTTTTATACAACTTCTATATGTGTGTGGGTGTTTTTTCCCTATGTGAACACATATCCCTTAGTGAACTAATACTATGGTAATTGCAGGCTGATTCATTAAGGCACTGTTAAATGCTTCCTGTATAGCATGCAGGTACTGTTAGTCCTTGAATCCTTTTGGGAATACATCGGAATGCAATAAAGGTTTGCTAAATGAAAGCTGTCTGTGTATTTCTGTCATGGATATTTGCAGTCATTGCAGTTGTGTTGGTGACTGTGTCCATAGAACATATTTGTAATAGTCTATTGGCATATACTCTTCATATGTTATGTTCATATTGTTTGGGGGTGGAATGTGTGATTGCTATGGTCCATGTTATACTTAGATATGAACACTTTGGATGCTGTCTGCACACATGTATGTATGTGTATGTATATATATATCTATATATATATATATATATATATATATATATATATATATATATGTGTGTGTGTGTGTGTGTGTGTGTGTATGTATATAGATATAATATATAATATATATTATTGCATATGTTTATCTGTACCTCCATAGATGTGTAGATGTTAACATATCTATATATCTACATATATATATATATATATATATATATATGTAGATCTGTATATATCGACATGTCTCTATGTATCGCTCCCTCTATATATATCTATATATATATATATATATATATATATATGAGCATACACCTTTCATTGGGTACATGGGGGTTTGTCCTATTTCAACACATTCCTCCCTTTTGTGTTTTAACCTGTCTGCATACACAACTGGCATAGGTATGTTTCAGACAGCTTAGTGGTAGGTTACTCTGAAGATGGAGTAGATGGTTGCGGGTTCTAATCCTGGAAAGTGTTATTATATTACTTTTCAGAGTAGGCACTGCTAGGGAAAGTGTGAATAACGCACATTTAAGAAGTAAGCAGGTTTGCCCGTGGTCTACGCTACATTAAGCAAAGGTTAAACCTGTGAAGCGCTTCTCCATTTAACCGTGTTTTAGCGCCGCTTACTGTCATGCAAACCCATGCAAACCCGCTTACAACTGCTTAAAAGTGCTTTAATCCACCTGCATCCAACAGCCCTTATTCTGGCCCTCAAAATAACTTAACAGCCCTTGAACCCAGGGCCAAGAACACCACAGTCACTGACTTTACCACTAAGGCATCTGAGATATGTACAAATGTTGTGGTGTTTAGAATATACATTTTACTACAGGCATTCCTCACTACTGAAAACAAATGTGACAGTCAGTTGGTGTACATACGTCTGATACATGTTAATGTTCATATGTTTGTGAAATTAGGTGTTGCAATGCAACATGACAGGGTGTATTATGAATGAGACAGGTTCTTGTTTTGTGTCCTTTTTATATTGTCCCCATACTCCATGTATACCCCTCCAGTTCACTTACTGAACATCCGACCCAGGCTCTTCTTGATGCATGATTTCATTGCCCATCATTCCTCCCCCACTCCAATCTTCACATACACAACAACCATCCTTTCTATGGTGAATTAGGTTAATATTAATAGTTATAATACCAGAGCTGAATGTGTTTTGTGTACACTTCAATTCCTTTGGATTGCTTCTGTGTCATGAAGTGTGTTCATAGATGTTTATATATATATATATATATATATATATATATATATATATATATATATATAGCTATATATACACATATATATATATATATATATATATATATATATATATATATATGTATCTATGTGCAGACATCACTGACGTGTGTGTGCGTGTGTGTGTGTGTGTGTGTGTGTGTGTGTGTGTGTGTGTGTGTGTGTGTATCTATATATATATATATATATATATATATATATATATATATATATATATATAAATATATATATATATATGTCATATTAATTTATAACAGTAATACATATGTAGACTTGTATGTGTTGGTTCACAAACTACAGTACATTACAATGTGCTGTACATATCTACACAAAGTGACTGTCCCATTTGTGGTCATTACAGTGGAATGCATATAGTATAAAGTGTAGTCTAAAGACCTTGAAACATGTATACACCTCAGATGTCTTAGTGGTAAGTCCCATGACTATAGTGTGCATGGTCCAGGGTTCAACACCTGCGATGCTTTAAAAATGTTTTTTACTACATTTAAGCAGTTGTAAGAATGTTTAAAAGTGTTTGCGTGACATTATAGCAGTGGTTAAAAACAGTTAAACTTTGTAACGTATAACCTGTGCATGCAAACACTGCCACATCTGTTAACTACTCAGGATATATGCATTTCAGTAAAGTAACATCTCATTATGTGCTTACATAATATTACATTCTCTGTTGACTTTACTCTCCAGCACACATGGGTTTATATGGGCGTTTCGAATGTTTATTATACAGACGATTACTACCTATATATCCAAGCTGTGGTTAAGGTATAATTTTTAACATGATAAGCATCCCTGACTTTATTGGGATCGGGACCTCGAATGCACAGATACTATGCAGATGTTGTAACCATTACACTATTGACATTAACGTTGCTTCCACCTATTTTCTATTTAGATGATTTCTATGTGCAAGCTAGGCTAAGCAAAGGGCGGTGGCCCCCAAACCCACTGAGCTTTACTTACTCTTGAAATAACAACATATAACAAATGTAATGTGAGACAATAAATTACATTCCTAGCTACATTAGGTATAGCCCCTCACTGACACACTTCAAGGGAAACCTTGTTGTGTGAATGGGTAACAGAATATACACCCATGGGATCATGTGTACCAGAACCATACAGCTGGGGGATGGGGGAGCCCATTCAGTTTGATAGCTGCAAGACCTGTTGGGGAAATGGAATGGTGTTGAATTATCACATTAACATGAACTCTTTAGATCACTAAGTGCCCCTATCACCCTCCACCACCCTAGTCTTCAACAGCTTCTGGCAACTCTGTCTGGAATTACTTCATTGGAAATGCTTGACAGAGGATCAGTTACTTCATCAATGGTGCAGAGAAAGCCAACACACTGTAGTTATGCTTCTAATTGCCCTTGGGCAGATAGGTAGTAGGCTATCTGTGAACCTCTAAAGTGCAGGCCATCTCAGCCATAATATGTGAATAAACAGACTTTCAGATCACAATATACAGTGAAAAATCACCATGTAGTCAGAAAACAGTTACGTACAGCAAGAACATACAGAATACTGATACTTAATCACTCCAAAAGCCTATCTTGGAAGCTAGAAGACTTGTATAAGTTTAAGACGTTCTACTGCTTACCAGTAAGTTACCTACAGGAGAGATGAGAAAGAAGCACAGATGGGAAACATGCATGCAACAATACCATACCGGCTTATGTGTCAGCCTTAGGCTTTGGAATACTGGCCAAGGCTATTGGTGCCCCCATGATGCCTTTTTTAGGAGAGTCTCAAAGGTGAATACCAGCTTCGCAAACAGCACAATAGCAGAATCAATCAGGGTTATGCTACTCAACACCAGGGGTTGTGATCGCAACATGCATGCACTCACAGCACTCCTCAGGATGGACAACATCAACATCTGTGCAGTAATTGAGACCTGTATTAAGGCTCCTGAGAGCACACCAACACTACCAGACTGCAACCCATATCACACATTTCAGCCACAGAACATGGACTGACACAGACATGGAGGGGGTGTATCCATATTCATCAGGGATACCTACACCTCCAGGTTAGTGGGGCAGCATGATACCTCTGAGATCATCCATGTGCAGCTAACATCAGCCACAACTGCAATGTAAACTGTGGCCTGCTACAGATCACCCTCACTGACCTAGGACCACCACTCCATCTACCTGGAGACAGTGGAGAACATGACAGTCCTACCACACACCCTGGCATTGGTTGATGTCAACTACCCTACAATTAACTGGGAAACGTACTCAAGTTCTCACTTCCAGGCCCAGCGCTTCCTGGAATTTATCACCTCATATGCCCTGTATCAGGTGGTAACTTCCCTAACGAGGGGTGGAAACATACTAGAAGTGGTCATCACCAACATGGGCAACAGGTGCACCACAGCAGAGGTTAACTGGCCACTGGTTAGATCTAACCATGAACTATTCACTGTTTCCACACCTAAACATCTCCCCCACCCACGGAAACCACAGTGTATACCATTCCTACAGCTAAATTTACACTACTAGAGACAGGGGTGGAGGGTTTTGCAGCCCCCATGCTAAGGGGAAACACTGCTCAAGATACAGACAGATTTACAAATGCAATCTATAAGCACCTACACGGATGTATGGATCGTGCCATCACTGGTAAACCAAGACTCACTCCTCCTAGACAAGGACACCAGTCTGGTGAACCCCTGCAATAAACAGGCTATACTACAGAAGTAGGACAGTGTTCCAGACAAACAGCAAATCCCATGAAGGGCAGACATCCGTGACCACTATTAGTATGATACGTAGGTCCCTCGTGTAATCATCCAAGGCTAACATCAACAGGAAAATACACAAGGATACGAAAGATAAACACAAAGCCTTCTTTGGCTATGTCAAGGATCTAAGTGGTAACACACAGATTTGCACTGTGCCAGTGAAATATAGCACAAAATATGCTGACCCTACTGATATTGTCAACATCCTTGCAGATACATTCAGTGCATACTTCACCCCCTAAGGAGCCCACAACACTACCCGAAAGGTACAGTATCCCACACATCAGAGACACACATGTGGAAATGGCCCTCTCTACAGCAGAGCACAGCATCAATGGAGGCAGATGTTGTCTCAGACTGCATCTTGCAAACAGTACAAGACAACTTGACGCCCCACCTAATTAAGCTTTTCAGCCTCAGCCTCTCCACAGCTTACATGCCCATACAATGGCGTGGCAGCGGTTATTCCACTCCACCAAGGTGGAATCTCAACTGACCATAGTAACTACCACCCCATAAGCCTGACTAGCCTGGTCTGCAATGGTATGGAGCACATCCTCATGACACTCATTAACAAAGACATTGGTAACCTCCAAACACATGACCCAACCTAGGTCAGCTTGGTTGAGTGCAGTTGATGCCTACTGAACCTGTTTGAAGTCTTACATACAGTCACCAAGACATTAGATGAGGGGAGAGGTGGTTCACACATACTACCTGGACTTTGCCAAGGCTTTTGAAACCATGCCCCACTCAGGTATTATTGATAAACACACCAGCCTGTACATACACCCATACATCACAGGTTGGGTTGCCAACGGGCTTACACACAGAATCCACAAGGTACCCCTTGCGGTCTCCGGGTCCAACTCTTGACCAGTCACAACTGATGTCCCACAGGACTCAATCCTGGGAGACCTACTGTTTGGCATATACTTCTCAGAGGTACAGGCAAATGCAGGTGGACTACAGCAGACCATGTTTGGTAATGATTGTGAACTGGGAGCCATGATTGATAGTCCAGCTGACACAGACTTCCCTCAAGGGGCCTCACAGAGACCGACACAGGGTGTCAAAGTCATGGTGTCCAGCTAAGTGCCACTAACTGCATGGTCATTCCATTGTGGAATATTAAGCGCCACATATTAACACATAAGTGGCAGCCACTTTAATATGGACGAGGTAATGGGGTATCTGGGAACTAAGGTAGATAGTAATCTCTCCTTTGACAATCATATCTCCAAAGTAGTTAGGACATCCTTCTATGTAGGCCATCTGATTACTAAAGGATTCCCATCTAGACATACTGGGGTTATAGTGCCTCTTTACTCATCACTCATCAGTCCCATCATAGTACCTCGCCAAGGGGATTACTGGCCTCAAACATATGCCCTATGCAGCCAGACTGAATAAACTCCTGTTTTACTCACTGGCATCTTGTTTACCCAGAGACGATCTCTGCTGGCCAACACAGCCATGTCAAACTCAGGCTTAATGGATATGCTCCACTGATGGGAATCCATGCAACAGTGAGCCACACACTGTAGTGAGCTGAACCTTGCCACAACAATAACTGGAAGATGCTGGAGGGACGGATTCCTGTCACAGTCACTCCCCATACTTTGGAACAACATCCTTAACTACATTATACAGAGCCCCTCACTAACAATCTTCAAAAGAAATGTTGAAGAGTGGATGGGGAACACTAGATACAGCCCAAGGATCCTGCCATTGGCTCTGCTCCACAGAGGGACAGTTAATGAATCAATGGGGTGGCAAAAGCTGACATATTTTGACTAGGCTTATGAATGGCCTCTGGCAGTTGGCCAAGTATCTACCTATGAACCTATACATACAGTATCAGCACATGCTGATAGCTTAATTTACTGTTCAGGTGTTGACTTACCTTGTGCCAATTGCAGTTGTGCATGCAATAGTTGAGGGCTGCCTATGTTGGATGCCCACAGTAGACTGCCTATACATGACAATTTACAGGTAGTCTTGTGTGTGTGCCAAACATTTTTACTGTGTGTGCAGGTGGAGAAAGGTGTCAGTCCCTAGGTGCCTACACTGTCAGTGTGTGTGCTATACGTTCCCTCCTTGCCAAGGCATGGGCATACTGGGCACGCCTCCATCTGCCTACTGGGGCTGGCTCAGGGTGTTCGCGGTCTGAGTACCTCTGTGCCTGTGGGGCCCTTGGCAATAGTGGTGGGCTGTGAGGGCCTTCACCATTCTGTCCCTGCTGCAGCTGTTTTTGCAAGTTTATATTGTGTAACATGGCACATACTATGAAGATGTGGGCGAGCATGCCTGGAGAGTACTGCAAGGCTCCACCAGATATGTCCAAGCAATGGAACCGTGATTTCAGCATCCCAAACACACACTCTATGATGATTCTGGTTTGTGCGTATGCCTCATTATGGCGTTCCTGCATGGGTTTGTGTGCATTTTTGATGGGAGTCATCATCTACGGTTCCAGTGCATAGCCAGCATGCCCCACCAGGTGACCATTTGTGATGTCCCCCCTGGCAAATACCTGATACAGCTGTGTAGCATGCCAGATGTGGGAGTCATGATAGCTTCCAGGGCTGCCAGCACACACATCCATGATAATGCCCTGGACATTGCACATGACCTGGCAGTTGATGGAGGGTATCCCTTGCAGTTTATGTAGTGCCGACCTTGCTCACCAGGTGGTGACTTGATGTGTATGTGCGTGCAGTCTATTGCACCCAGTACCTCCGGGTATTCTGCCACACAGTGGAAGAGATGCATATTTCTGGCCAATGCCTCCTGCATTCAGGGGAAGTATATGTGCTCATTGGCATGTGTTAACATGGCATCCAGGAACTAGTGTAGGACCCTGGATGCTGATGCCTGTGAGATACCCATGATATCCCCAGTTTGTCTTTTGAAAGGTACCTGTAGCTAGTATTCTCAGGCTTACACATACCTTCGTATCCACTGGGATGGGTTCCCCTCTGTTTGTTCTGGCTCTGAGGCATGGCCGGCACAGCTCCACAAGTTGCTGTAGGATGTCCCTGTCCACCCTGTAATGCTCTACTATCTCCAGATCATGTAGCCTCTGGTAGGGTACCTTGGGTCTGAACACACTCCTCCTCCTCTGGTGCCTGAGGTGGTCATGTGCATCATCCTCCACACCACCTTCAGTCTCCAACACATGCTGTTGGATCAAAGCTATGGCAGTCCCTAACATGTACATACTAAAAGTTCCCTGTCTGTATACACCACTGGTGCAGAGTGTATGGAAATACACAAATGTGTGTGAGGTGCTTTCCCACTTTATACTATTGTGCTATGGATGCTGCTGATGTCGTTGGGTGTGTATGAGCTATTCCAGCTGCAGAGTATCTTAATTATGGGTTTTACAATGAGTACTGCAAGTGTGAGGCCTTTACTGTGGAGTTATGCTTGCCTGCCTTGATTAATCTGTTGCCCTTTAAATCACTTTTAAACCTGGATCCCTTCCCATTATCAGGCATGCATCCACCTGCCATCTTTCTTGCTTTGTACTTTCCCTACCCAGTCATGGCAAAATGTGTCTTGTAGCTGATATACCCAAAATCGGCTTTGTTCTGCTTTGACACTTTACTGTTTTCTTTGCAGTACAGCCCCTCCCCTTTCCTGTTCTGCAGATAGCTGCTTGCAGCCTTGTTAGCTGTTGTCAATGGCCCACTGTAGGCCCCTAGGTGTTAGTCATTTGTACTCCAATTTCCCTGCTGCAGCATTTCTTTATTTCTTTCCTATATCCTTCCTGTTTCAGCTGCAGTGCGTGCCGCGCATACTCGTTTACCGGTCTTACGCGCGTTTTCATCTCTGTTCACATGCATACTTGGTTCTTATGTACTCTCTGCTAAGCAAAGCTATGGCCAGTTCAGCACACCCCTATCCTGCAGCTTTGACTAGCTAGGGGCAAACTGGTTTAGCAATGCTCCAATGTGCTTACAGCAATGGCGACACACCCCTCTCTTGATGTCATCTTTATCTCAAGGGCACACCTCGGTGTTATAATGCTACGCTGTGAGGTGCATTCTTACACCAGTGTGGAATCTGTGATTCACTATTACTCCTCTCATTTGCATGGCATTGCCTAATAATTCCTAGCTACCATGCATAACACTGTCACAGCCCCTTAGCAACCCTTGTGCCATAGCATGGTGTAGCATGCCTGCTACTGACTATTATGGGGAAATCATGTGCTTCCACGTTGCGATAGTGCAACTATATATATTAAATGTTAATTTTATATTTTGTACATTTTTTTTAATACATGTGTTTGGTCGGCTGTCATGGCTCCGATTTTATGTTTGCAAAAATGTAAACTGTTTTCTATTGTTTACATTTCTGCATGCTTACACTATGCCTGCACCACATCCTGGATCACTACATACCTTCATTTTCATGCTACACTGGTGCACATGGGGTAAGTAACATACAGGACCCAGGAGCTGTGCGGGTGTAGCGTACGCAGGCAGTGCACGTGGGAACAGCTTGTACCTGGATTGCTCGGTGGCCATATTTGGTGTTGGAATGCTGACGCTATGCCTGCACCTGGTGCAAGCTTTATGAATCCCTGGGTCTGTCTATAACAGTTTCAACATTTGACTAAGTCCATTTTAATTTAGACTTCTGAAT
The DNA here is from genome assembly GCF_019279795.1 of Protopterus annectens. Lineage (NCBI taxonomy): Eukaryota > Metazoa > Chordata > Ceratodontiformes > Protopteridae > Protopterus > Protopterus annectens. The sequence continues at coordinate 306,305,295 of NC_056726.1, forward strand.
TGCTATACATTCTCAAATTCTTACAACATCTGTTTGTGGTTAGTTTGTATTTGTAGTCACCTTACATAAAGCTCTAAGTTAAACTCTCTTAGAATATATCTTTTTCAAGCATTTTTGGTATGTTCACAGTTTGCATGAGTTTGCATATTTCACAAATCTTCTGTAGTGCTTGTTTCTAAAGCAGTGCTCTCTAGATTGTATAACTAGATAGAGAGGAGGTTCAAGGCCCAAGACAGGAAACTGTGTGTGTGTGTGTGTGTGTGTGTGTATGTGTGTGTGTGTGTGTGTGTGTGTGTGTGTGTGTGTGTGTGTGTATGTGTGCGTGTCTAACATTAGGAGATATATCTACTTGCCCTGTGAATTTTACATAGTACCTTTACTATTTTTAATGTTATGCAGTAGCCATTTGTTTGAAAAATAATTTGCCATTTTTTTTCATTATTCTACCCAAGATAATGCTAGTATCTTGGTCTTAAAATCTAAATAAGACAATCTTCAATTTCCTGTATATTTTACAGTTAGCAAGATATGCTCAGGATGTTCATGGACTTTTCTAACACGCAAACAGAGAGGAACAGTTATCAGCATATTGCATTTCTTTTCTTAATGATTGTTACCAGAGATTTCAAATCTATATTGCATTTATATTTTTAATATTTCTTATATTGCATACATGTTTATTATAATGTATTGCTTGTTTATATTAATCTTCTCAAAACTGGAATATTCATTTTGCTTAATTAGTTCCTTGTTTTTCTATATTTTTAGATATGGCAAATGTGAATCACGTGGGTCTGTATTATGTTGTTGAAAAACCTCTTCAGTGAACGCCTGTTTGCCGACTAATAAATAGTGAAATCTAACTCCCACAAATGGCCATTTCAGTGAATTTTTTTCCTAGGGGAAAAAAATGCTTGGCCATCATTAGGAATCTGCCCTTTTCCCCAGTGTAGTGTGATTTCAGAGTTAATATATTTAGTTAAGGAGGGGGTTGGGGGCACAGGCCCTCACATTGGGGGGGGGGTGAGCAAAGCCCCCCACTTTGAATGGTTTGAATTTTTGTTGGGTTTTTGGTTGGCCAAGTGATTTTTCCCCTAGGAAAAAACTTCACTGAAACAGCCCTTTGAAGAAGTTAGATGTTGTTTATTGGTTGGCAAACAGGTGTTCGATGAAGAGGTTTTTCTACAATGTAATATAGACCTGAATCATGTAATGTTACATATTTCATTAGATACATTTTAATTGTCATTTTTCATTAGGCACATTTTTAATTAACAATCCATATATTTAAGATTGTTACTGTCATTTTTTGTAGATGTGAGCATAATTTATAATTCTCCGACACTACTTCTATGGTTCTAACAGTTCCTGAGCTAAGCACTTTCTCTGTATTTTTGTGTGCTTGAAATTTAATTCTCTACCAAACATTCTTTATTAATGCCAATTTTAATATTTTTTTGTTGGATAATCTTATCATATTCTGTCACTTAGTTAATATTCTAATATCTTTTAACATTTGTTCTCTTGTTAGATTGAGCTGTTCTCTTAAATAAAGCATTGGGAATATTTTTCAGAAATTAATAAGTATTTTAAAAGTTTATGATTTATTTATTTATTTTTTTTGCAGAAGCTGTGATTGAATTTTTCCAGATGATCTTCTAATAACCACATTAGAAAGCTTTGTCTCAAATCAATGTCTGTATTACTATTATCAGAAGTATTATCAATATCTATTTTAGGTTCCCTTTCCTCTTACCTCTACCTCTCATCTGTCCGCCTACGTTCCCATTCAAATATTTGAATGGTTGTTTCCTATTTCAATTTTCAGCTCTTAATCCTCTTCTCTTCTTCTTTATATCATCCCATTCTTTATTTCTTCCTTATTCCTTGCTATCACTTTTATTTCAGTGATTTGAGGTTTTGCTCCTCTTCTGAACATTTACTTTGTTTTTTGCAACTACTCTTACTTTGTAGTATTTATATCTGTTAAACACTGGCATTTTACTCTATCTCTATTTTTTCATCTGATGCACATTTCAGATTTTTGCCACTATATTCTAACTGTAGCCATCGTGGTCATTATAGGGTTTTTTGTACTTTTTTTTTCTTTCTATGACTTTTTGATATTCCTAGTTCTTTTTCCTTTTCAGGTAAATTAAAACTCTCTGTAGTACATTTAATCATATACTCTTTATAATGTTGAAGATTGTAACATCTATATCTAATGTTGCTGATTAGACTTTCATCTCTGTTTAAATAAAACTGCATAATTTCCAGAAAAATTTAGGTAGATAATAACAACAGGTGTGAAAGCTGTAAAGTTTTACAGAAAATATCACCTGCCCCACTTTCTGCTACAAACTTTCAAATTGTTTGCATTACACTTACAATGCAATTAGGTAATGTTGAACAAATATAATGTTTTTACATAGCTAAATGACACATTTTTGCATTTATTTACATACATATTTAGTATCAGCAAAGTTATTTATACACTGTCAGCTTGAACTATATTTTGCAAATCATGTTTTATAAGCCTAAAAAAAACAAAATATATTTGGTCCAAATAAAACCTAGCTTAATCCAGCCCAGCAAATGGAATTAATGTTATATGTCTATTTACATCTCTGATGTGCTGTTTCTAGTTCAGATTTTAAAAAAGAACTTTCAGCAGCTTTGTATCATTAGCAGTAGATGTTATCACAGATAGCAGTTTTCACAAATTCTATATTATTTAACATTTGTTAAACAGGGTAAAATACTAATCCAAGTGGACCATTTGTATAGTCAACCATGAAAAAATGCATTAAGCAATTATTATACAGTAGTGATTATATATGAATTAATGCTTTAAATGGACAACTAAGATTGAAATGCAAGCATGTAGTATAGTAAGATCTTTAAATACGATGAATAGCATTTAAGACAGTACAAAACAGAGATGATGCTATTTATTTATAGTAATCACAACAGTTGGCTTTTATTCACTGACCTGAGACCTAGCCCTTTACTGGCATTTTACTGGTCACATGCTAAACATAATCCTATTTTTTTCTGTTTGTGTTGTTTCCAGTATTCTAACAGAATAAAAGTAATGCCTCCTAATGTGCATGCTTTGTGATGTAAAATGCTCGCAGCTAGGATTTTGACAGTGTGGTTTGTTTTAATTTATATAAATGTATGATTGCCTGTGTCATAAGTGATGGTTTAATAAAGATGTTTTTTGTTTAAAAAAAGGAACACGAATTGAATCAGTTATGTAATGTTGCTTAGGTTATATTATATATAGCAATATTCCTGAAGCATAATGTTCGTTAATTTTAACTTGTTAATATAGTTTAATTACTTTTATATAAAAGTAAATGTCCCTATGTCATAAGTGATAATTCAATAAAGGTGTCCAAAAAATAATAATATAATAACATCTGAGAACTAGAATATAATAAATCCAAAGTCAGAAAGGAAATACTCACTAAATAGAACTATTGCTTTTGAATAAATTGCATTATAAAAAATAGTGCAAACTTGGAATCTAAATGATCCTTTCAGAGCGTAGCATCTGCAACCTAACCAAGACAGACTTTGCATTTTTCTCTGAAGTTCATAAGTCACGATTCAGATTATTTTGCTTTCAAATAGCCTTATTAGTCAGATAACACAATCTTCCTTGTTTAAATGTTGTTTTTCAGATAATTTGTGCAATAGTTTATACAATAAAAATATGAGTTCTGCTTTTAAAGATACAGTGAAAGGTGTTTGAACCCATACTTTTAGATAATGGCACTGCAGGTAAAAGTAAACAAATTAACAGGCATTTATGCTGACACCTTGCACTTAGGAAATAAATCTCATTCCACCACACCCCACCTGTGCTTGATTACTGGCACTTACCCAGGAGATAAAAGCCAATGAGGGAAATGGAGCTCAAGGTGACATCTCGAGTGTGCAGAAGTCCATACTGACAGAGGGGACAAAGTAGTAGGTATCATAGCCTGAATTGCGGACAAGGGGAGTAGGTTGTTAAACTTATGGATAAAATCTTGCAACCCTCATAGAGTGATGGCTGGGATCCAGTCCTCTTGTCTCTTTTCCAAATGTCCTAAGAAGAAACAAATGGGCTGATGGGGGTACTTACTTGATGATTGCAGGGGCAGGTGAAAGTAGAGTAGGGGCCAATTGTTTAAATATTTTTTTTAAATATCAGGCATTTCCAAAACAATAGTGCATAGTAAAGATACTGCCCATTTTCTAGGAATGTTGGCCTTAAATACAATGTTGATATATACTTCTAAGACTTGCTTCTCACATCAGTAAATCCATAGTTGAAGATAAGCATGATACTTAGATGAAAATTAAGTCAGAAATAGAACTGGTCAAAATAGGACAAAAACAAGGACTTATTACATACAAAACTTTAGTATGAATTGATAAATATCTGTAATCAAAAAATATGATGACTAAGGAAATAGAATGTTGCCAAATTGCCAGGCTGTGGTTAGAAACTCATAATATTACTAGATAATATGTTAAAGTTAGACATCAACAGTGCTAATATTAATAACTTAGCTATTAACAATGAACATTACTTCTAGCAATAAATAAATGTTTTTTGATGGCTCAACCTGACAACAGCAAGCATCATTCTAACCTGTAAACACACACTACCTGAAACTAAGAGTGTCATATAAAAAAATTTATATATTTTGCAGTGGACTGCCCCCCTCCACAGACATGCACACACACACACACACACACACACACACACACACACACACACACACACACACACACACACACACACACTCACACACACACACTTCATGTAACAGAGATTAACTATGTGGTTGCATAACTACGTGTAAGGATCAAGAAACAGGTTACATAACTGTGATCCCACAGTTTGGCCAATATGTGGGGAAAAAAAAAAAGATTCCAGGACTTGTGATTTGAGGGATTAACATTCATGGAGTTACTATCCACCTCATGGTAAGACCTAGCATTTTTGACACACATGAAACAGTACGCAGAAATCAAGCTGTGGCATATGACCACTTGACTTCAAGGAATATCTAAAATATGTTAAATGGTCAGCAATGTCAGAGTAATATGATTATCTTCCACACAGTCCCATATCAATATTTAAAACTAAGGAAGCTATAATGCTGTGTAATATAAGGAAACATGTGGCCTCAGGGTATTAAGGTTATATAGCCCAATTTAAAGAACATTTAAAGAGGATATCAGCCCTATTCTTTTTAAATTTTATGAGCAGGTTATGGCATGTGGTCTTAAAGGTCTGTATATCAAGTAATCTAAAACTACATATACATACACAGCTAGCACGGATGTCAGAGGGATAAGCAATTATAGACTAATCGCAATAATACCTTTTTATCAGTGCAGAATATACATTGAATGAATAGGAGTTCAACAGATAGGTACAAAGAACAACAATTGTTTCAACAGTAAACTTAGCATATTAATTGATAAATGCAAATGAAATGTTAATGAACAGCACATATTCAATGACAACAGAAAAAGAACTGATATTTTTAACATTCTTATACTCTCACATGTGGTGTAAGTTTGCATGTTGTATCTCTTTAGGGCACAGATTTATGAATCATCCATTTCTACTGCTACCATCACAGCCACCACTATACCTCTTAGTAGCTATAATGTACACATAGAACTAAGATTTTAGTCCTCAGGTTTAGCATTGCTCCTCCTAAATTAATTTTGTTGCTCATAAAGTCAGACTTGCTTATCAGTACATACTTTATTAAGCATGTAAACCATACCTCTCAACTGTACAGATTTTCACAGAATGTCTAGATTTTTGCTTCATATTTCTGGTCTGTTCCTCATAAAAACTGTTTTTTGACAAATCACTGGGATGATTTAAAGATGGAAGTCACTAAATAATGACATGCATTTGAGTTTCAGACTTCATATCCTTCAGAAAATGCATGCTAACACAAATCCTGTCATTCTAGTGACTTTCTAAGTTTATAAGAGCAATGTTTAAAATGTGACCCTATTTCTGGGCCTTTGTCCCCCCATTTTGTCAGGCTTTGTCCAGATTCCTTGCAAAGGTTGAGAGGTATGACATAAATTAAACTTGTTTGAAAATTTACAGTTACTAACTATATAGTGCATAGCATATAAATACCTTCTACTGTGAAAAACAAAAAAATGTATTTTTAATACTTGAAGGTTGTGAGGTATGGTCACCATAAACTGGTGGAAAAAGGGTAGTAAACATATGTCAATGCAAAATTTAAGTGGCATAATTCTGGACTCTGATATTTTTAATGGCCTATATTATAATTTTTTATAGCACAAGTTTTCTTTCTCATTTAATGAAAACATCTAAAACAGAAGAAAGTCCCATAACAAGGGCACACAGTCAGAGTCCTTCTACCCTCATTTGCCTACTATGAGATTCTGAACAAGTCACTTAATTAGACAGTGCTCTTTTGTTTCCCCTGAAAAGAGACTATTTTGTCCATTAGACTTACCCGATTAAACATTCTACAAACAAAATAATTATCAAGACATTATTATAAGCGTATATACAACTTAGATATCAAAGGAGATGACTGTATAAATATATTTTCAACACAGAAGTTAGACATATTCAAACCTATTTACAGTGACAAAAAGGAAAACATCTCAGACATGTAGCACTGATAAAGGTCTTCTCTAAAAGTCACATTTTTCAGAATAGTATTACAAAAAAAAAAAGAAAAACAAAAGAAGTCTATAAAGAGTTATATTCCATGCTTCAGTTTCCTTGAGTTCTATTGCATTTCCATCACTCTCTTACATTGTAAGTCTACTGCCAGTATACCATATCTCAGAAAAGAGAGACCCTGATAGTAGCCCCCACATTTAAAAATAGACAGTCTAATTTTACATTAGCAGTAGGACTGTGTGTGAAAGGATGCCTTTCTATCAGTTGGCAAAGTCCCAGCCTATATTTTTTCATTTATAGTTATTAATGAATTGTTGACATAGTTTAAAACCAGCACAGGATCATTACTTTGTAGAACAATGATATTAGAAATTGTAATGAAGTGTACTGATTTGTCCTAACGAGGTAAAAACCTACACACCTGTAACATGCAATTTGCCAAGGAAAGTACTAGAATGTGGCATAGCTCTACTATTATGCCATCTTGTCCTGGAAAGTTGCCTTTTTTGATGGCCCTTTTCATTTTATTTTACTTATGTATCCTACCAGAAGGCTAAAGAAACTGGTGTACCTTTTAAGGCCAATGTCAATCTTCTGCTAAATGATCTGAATATAATCCTTAGAGAAAGATGTAAATGTACACTCCACTTTTTGGCATAGGGTTGGAAAAAGTCAACAAAAATGACTCTGACAAAAAGTTTGATAGAGCATATGTCATGGAATAGCTACTACTCCAAATCTTTGTGTCATATATTACAATCTAACTGGAGCATTTTCAAAGTGAGTAAGGAGTTACATGAGGTAGCTGGACATAAGCCCACAATTTCGTACAAGACTGAGAGGAATTTTTAACAACTTTTGGAAAGTGGGATGTTTAACAGAAATGAGGTGAAAAGGGGAACTACTCCTTGTGGAGTGTGCAACCAGTGTGCATTTATAATAAAGTCTGACATTTTGACTTTAGACAATGGGTTAGAGAGTAAGATCTACTTTAGAAAGCGGAACTATGGAGCAAACAAACTGGTATATCTAGCAAAATGTGGAGGGTGTTCAGCTTTTTATATAGGAAAACTGAAAGAGGTCTTAAAAACAGACTTTATGAACACCTTATGATATAAAAACAAAGAAGGAGATCAGGGTTTTATACAAGCATTCCCTACATTGTCCAAACTATTTAGGTTACCACTTCGGTATTCTTGAAGTGGTTATAAAGAATCCTAGAGGTGGTAACTGGAAGTTAACCCTGTTAAAAAAAGAACTAATTTGGCAGCCTAGATTAAATGCCATACTGTCCCCTGGTCTGAACAAACATGGAAGTAAAACCTATATTAAAAGAAAGGGCTGCCACAGTTGAATAAGTTGTAATGTTAATGTTAAGCTGTGAATTTTTAATTATTTTTTTGTGATTACCAATATTTTGGAATGTTTGTTTAAATGTTTTAACAGCTTAATTAAGGAACAGGAAATTGGTATGGGTAAAAAATGATTGGATGTGATTGTATTTTTTATCTGATGAAGTCTCTAACAAGGGACGAAAGCGCTCATCTTGTTTGGTGATATTTTATTAAACTTTCGGTGCTGTTTTGCCGTGACTGGAATTCTTATGTTACTTCTTGGTTTGACTTATTTTTACACTGAGCTTTTTTTTTTGAATGTTGACATTCATATCATAACCACTTTCACATTCTTTTCAACGATACACCCCCAGAGATGGAATAACATTAGAGATCAGAGAATGTCTATATAACTCCTTTGTAAATGAAATTCTTTACTTTCTTTATCCATGCTTAACATCCATGATGTCTTCAAAATCAAAATTTTCTCCAAATCCTGTATGTTACAACTGGAGTTATGACATTATCATTAGATTATGTGACATACCTTGGAAAAGAGCTCTTATATAAATTCATCAATAACAATTCAGAAAAAAATCTCAATAGAGTAACACTGAACATAGAAGAAAATAAAAAAGAGCCAATGTCAATTCAAGAAACCCAGAAGCTTTATTAAAATCACACAGCACAGAACAAGCATTTTGATGACTTCATTAAGACTCTTTGAGGAAATACTCCAACATTCCATAAGTACCAAAGACATTTAGTAAAGTAATGTGACTCAGATCACTTAATTTAAATGATCAATGGTGTTACAAGCAAATGAAAATATTAATGCTTCAAAGTTTATTCATTTAATACAGGGGCATTTAACTGAAACTGCCAACAGCATTTCTTATAATCCTAAACAGTTTGCAAGTCAGCCCTTAGCATCAGGCTCCATACAATCCATACAACATAATACAAATCTGTTAAATATGCACAATCTAGAGAATGTTTAAATGATGCATTGGTTCTGTTGTTCTTCCTTATACTATAGTTGTACTCACAAGTTAGTCTACCCAGTTTCCTTGAAGTCATTCTAGTACAGTATGCTAGACGTACTGTACAGCAAGCAGCCACCACAACATTCTGGGAACTACCATTAAAATAATGTTAACATCCTTAGCTTTAGCAACCTTGATGTACTCTAATTTTTTATGTGTAGAATTGTGAGTTGCCTAACAAATTTAAAAGTTGTAACAGACTTTTTAATGCCACATGACTGGCAGCCAGAAGCAAACTGGGCATAAATGAAGAACACTATCTCCCCTTCAGGTTGCACAGGTTTAGACATTTCTAACATGATTGACATGTGCAAATGTTACCTACTAATCTTACTAACTTACTAACTAATCTTACTTACTTACTAATCTTACTTACTAATTACTACCTCATTATTTACTGCATTACTAATTACAGACCTTTCGCAATTCTATCACCCCTATCCAAGATCTTAGAAAAATGCATCCATTCACAGCTCATGAATCACCTAATCTCTAATAATCTCCTAACTAACACCCAACATGGTTTTTGACCTTGCTGTAGCACCAGCACAGCATTACAGATACTATCAACCACCTTAGAAACAATGGTCAACCAGTATCCTTAATATTCCTAGACATGTCCAAAGTCTTCCACCAAAAACTTCTACAATAACTCCTGTCTGTCAAGCTAAGCCACTCTGCCCTCTAGTGGTTCCATGATTGACAGCAAGCAATAAAATTGTACAATGAATTATCTCCTGCATTACTTGTTACACTGGGTGTACCACAGACACCAATCTTAGGCCCTCTGTTATTTAACATTTTTATAAATAAGCTCCATTCTGCAACTAACTTAGCCAAAATTATACAATATGCAGATGACTCCACACTTATATGTGCAGCTCCCTCCCTCTCTGAACTCAACAAAAAAAAACCTCGCACTTCTGTAGAATCTTGGCTTGCCAGTTCACAATTAATCCTTAACTCCAATAAAACAAAATGAATGCTATTTACAAACAATGAACCATCAAATCAAGATATACCTTTCCAAATCTACTCTTCAAATAACACTAAATTGAACTAGTATCACACATCAAACTTCTTGGCATCACAATAGATAACTTGAAATTCAATAAACATCTGGAAACTGTCATTAAAAATGTTCACATTAAATTTGGCTCCATCTGTAGAGCCAAACCTTATCTCACTGATTTCTCCAGGAAATCTATCCCAGGATACATTCATTATCTCCTCCTATATGCATCTACCATTTACACTAACCTGAAGAAAACTGAACTAGTTAAACCTGAAGTTTGCTATAATAAAATTGCCTGATTCGCTAACAACTTCCCGTATAGAACACACTTCTCTATTGCATTACAACAGCTTAACTGGCTAGAACTACCCAATCTCCTTATGTTTATCCAACTTACAATAGCCCATAAGATACTATATCAACCTGAAAAATGTCCAGCTCTACAAAACCTTCTTAAAACCCAATCCAACACAGAGCAATTAAGATCCTTTGATAAGGTCCTTCTACAAGTAACCAGGTCTAGCAACTTGCATGGAGACTATATTCCAATAGTATCTCCAGGTTATGAAGATGACCCTCAGCCAATACTATCCACTGCTAACCCTCATATATTTAACATGCTTCTCAAGTTCCACGTATCCAAATCATGGCTGTGCTCCTGTCTTAATCCTGTCTGAATATTAATACCATCTATATTTCTCCTAATTTCTACCTGACTCATCTAATACTTAATTAATTTCCTATTAAGATGCCTTCATCTCTTACTCATTCTTCCTCCCATAATTATTTTAATCCTTTCTTTTACTCACTAACTCAGATTTATAACTATACTTTTAATTGTCACTACTTAATAAAATAATATTTTTTAACACTCCCTTTGTCTATTTCTCAACCAAATAAGTTAACATTAACTTCATAGAATATACTGATACCTATGCAATATTGATAAAGCTCCTTATTGTACTGATCGGATAAAATGTACTGTGTGAATTTATTTTTGTATGTACAACCTATGTGTGAATTAACCTATGATTCTAATCTGCTCTGTTTTTATATTTTTTACTACTATAGTATTTCAAATGGTTTAAAAGCCCGTGTTTGCATGGATTTGCACTAATTTAAGCTCCACTCACAGGTTTGCTCTTGTTTAAGCTACACTCAGTGGTGCCGAGCTGAGGTAAACTATTACTGGTGCCAGAAAGTCTGCTCTTCAGTTTTTCCTTTAGATCTTGCTAGTTCTTTCTCTCTTGCACTTCAAATAGTCTAATCGCTTTGCACTTCAACAGGTTTTTGTAGCAATTATATCACACCTAAGAGCCATCAGCACTAGTTGTTCTTTATGGAAATAGCTCCAGTACTTACTAGTTATGACCACCCCTCCTGGCATGATTAAAGGACAGTTCCCTGTGCTTTCTCCTGTTAACTTGGTGCACTTTGGCATTCTGGGGCAGTGTAGCAACCACCTCATGTACACAGACAACCCTCTCCTCTTACCTCTCAACACTCAGACTTGTGAGAGATGCACTTATATCACCAAATTGGAAGCTATGCACTTTCCAGCCAAGACCAGACTAGCTGGTCAAGAGGAGAAGGTCAAAACCTGCACCACACCACATGGAAAACATAGCCCTCCAGAAGACCCACTATCACAGCTCTCACATAAAAATACAAACCACACACCCACCTTCATGGAGGCACTCAACAGAAATTTACCCAAACACCAGAGACCTCCAAGACAAAAATGCACTTGACCACCACAACACAGCACAAACCACAGGACACATAGCTCACCTCCACGCTCTGCCCCTCAACCTAAGCCACTAAGGCTAAACACCTTGCTCAATACACTAATCATAGGTGACTCAATAGTGAGGCACACATATGTTCCACTCACTAGGCTGAATAAGGAGAAGGTGGCAGTCAGCTGTCTATCAGGTGCCAGAATCTGACACATAACACACACACTCAGGTCACTCCACAAGTACAAGTATGGCTCTGTCATTCTCCATGTGGATGTGAATGACCAGAGATACACCTCCCTGGACTATATGAAAAGAGACATGGTGGAGTTCTCGGATTATGTGACCCAGGCAGGTTTGACACTAGCCCTGAGCAGTATCCTACAGTCACCCAGAATTATACCGCAGTACAAACAAAAAATAATTGACTTCAATAATTGGCCAAGTTTCAGATGTCATTCTAAGGGGATCCAGTATCTGTCTGCTTGGGGTGACATGATTGACAGACCTTGATGCTTTGCCAGAAATGGCCTGCATCTGTCACCCCTGGGTTTCCTGGTACTGGCTAAGGCTCTTGCTACCCCTATAGTGCCTTTTTTAGGTGGAGTTCCAAAGACCAAATTACCACTGTAGCAACTATAAATAAATGCAATCTGAGGGTCATGCTGCTCAACACTAGAAGTCTAAATCTCAAGATGCACTCACTCGAAGCACTCCTCAAAATGGAGAACATTGACATTTGTGCTGTAATGGAGACCTGGTTTAAAGCAGCAGAAAGCACCCCTGCACTATCAGACTATAACTCATTCCACACCTTTCGGCCTTGAAACATGGACCGAAGCTCAAAAGATGGTAGTGTCTTCGTATTCATAAAGGATATGTACACCTCCAGACTAGTAGCCCAGCATAATGCATCTTAGATACTTCAGGTACAACTAACACTGGGTAACACTGTGATCCAAGTCATAGCCTGCTATAGGTCTCCAACCATGTGCCTAGACTCTCACTCCACATTCCTAACTACCCTGGAATCTATCAAGGTCCAACCCAACACTCTCATAATAGGAGACTTCAACTACCCCTCCATCAACTGGGAAAACTACTCAAGGACTAATGCACTGGCCCGACGCTTCTGGGAATTCATCAATTCCAATGCTCTGGGCCAGTTCACCTGGACCTGGTTATTACTAACATGGGCAACCATTGCTCTATACCAATAGTCAATTCCTCCCTGGTTAGATCCAAACACAAACTAATCACCATGGACACCCACATCTCACCTACACCCCCTACAAAGGTATCCACCATGAAAAACTTCTCCAAAGCTGACGTTGGACTCCTAAAAACAGAGGTGGCTAACTTCACAGCACCCATGCCAATGGAAAATAGATGCATGACTGCAGAATCATACACCAATGCACTGTACAAACACATACATAAATGGATGGAACTAGCCATACCCAACAGAACCAAGATGCTCTCCTCCAAAAAAAGGAAGCTAGTCTGGTGGTTCCCTGCCATTAATAAACTCTACAACAGAAGGAAGAAACTGTTGCAGAAAAAGGTGAAGTCCCAAGACTGGAAAAATTCCCCTATTAGTCTCAACAAAAAGTTGAGATCCCTCATCAAAACCTCCAAAGCCAGCACTGAAGGCAGAATTGTGGCAGGCACTAAAACCAACCAAAAAGCCTTTGTTAGTTATATCAAGAATCTCCATGGCAATACCCAGATTTGCTCTGAGTTACTGCACAATGGTACCTCCTATAATGAGCCAACAGATATTGCCAACATACTGGCCGACAGATTCAGTGCCAACTTTACCCCCCTCTCCCTCCCAAAGGACCAATCTGAATACTTGAACAATGCCAGGCACCCTGCATTACTGCAGCACAGGTTAAAGCTGCATTGTCTAAGGTCAAGAATACAACTTCCATGAGACCCAACTATATTCCTGGCTGAGTTCTAGTTGAATTACAAAGTGAACTGGCACCACACTTGTGTTTTTTCACTCACAGCCTGAATGGCACACTGCTACAGTCATCCCTCTCCATAAAGGAAGAGTGACTACATTCCCTGGAAATTATCGCCCCATTAGCCTGATGAGTCTGATATGTAAGGCTATGGAGCACATCATTATGGACTTAATTAACAAAGATATAGAGAATCTCCAAGCTCTAGATCCCATGCAATTTGGTTTTGTGAAAGGTAGATCATGCATGCTCAACCTGATTGACTTCTTTGAGTCAGTCACCAGAGTGGTAGATGAAGGTAAGGCAACTTGTTCATACAGCCTACCTTGATCTAGCCAAAGCCTTTGATACCATTCCTCACTCAGGAATTATTGATAAACTCACCAAACTAGGCATCAACCCCTATATCATTTGGTGGGTTGCAAATTGTCTCACAGATAGAACACACAGTGTGAAAGTAATGGACTCCAAGTCAGACTGCCAACTAGTCATGAGTGGAGTCCCACAGGGATCGGTCCTGGGTCCTCCCCTGTTTAGCATCTACTTCCCAGAAGTCCAGGCCAACACAGAGGGACTCTGGCTGACTAAATTTGCAGACAACTGCAAGCTGGGAGCCATTATTAACTCCCCAAGGGATGCAGACATCCTACAGAAAGGTCTCACTGAAACCAATGACTGGTGTTAAAACCATGGCCTTAAGCTCAACACCAAAAAATGTGTCATTATCTCCTTTGGGGAAAAACACAATTCCCATGAATTTCCACATTGATGGTAGTCCACTGAAGGCAGAAGGTGTTATAAGAGATCTGGGAACATAGGTTGACAGCAACCTCTCTTTCGATCACACATTGCCACTGTGGTCACAAAGTCCTTCTATGTGGCACATCTCATTACTAAGGGTTTTTGCATCCAGAAAGAACGAGGTCATTGTCTCCCGCTACTCTTCCCTCATTAGGCCAGTCATTGAGTACAATGCTCCATTTGGCATGTACCTCACTAGACATCTGCAACAACTGGAGAGGTCACAAAAGTACCTCACAAAGAGGATCATAGGCCTTAAACACTTCTCCTATATGGACAGACTCAAAACACTTCAACTGTTCTCTTTCTCATATTGGCATCTTACAGAATGGCCTCACTGAGACCAACAACTGGTGTCAGAACCATGGCCTTAAGGTCAACATTGTTTGTTTATTTCAGAGACAAGGGCTCTAGCATTATGGGAATTACTTTTTTACTTTTGGTCAAAGTTCTTTTTATTTTTTAATAAAGCTTGTTGGTATTATGGTTCTTCCATGTGAGCTTGTTTTGAGGTTTGCCCTGCACTTGTTCCTATGGGGTACAGCTGCATCTATGCAGCTGTTTACACTCTGGTATAGTGTGGTGGTGTACATTTCTGTGTATTCAGTTGAGTTAACTGGCCTTGGTGGGGATTTTAAGCTTACCAATGTATCTCTTAGGAGTAGGTAGGTGACTTAAAGAAATTTCTAAAGGTACCTTGGGTGGAAGGGATCTCCGGTTTCAATTATATTTCAAAGAAGTCTGCTTTATGGTCAAACCTAACAAGTGATGAAGTTATTCAAGGGATGATGCAAGATGCTCTTGGATATTGTAATTGTAATCAAGACCTTTTCTCAAAAATAACTTAAAAAATCACATGCTTATTAATTATATAAATACCAGCCCTTTAATTTTCAGCCCTTCTCTCAAACTGTAGAAGCTCTTTTTGACTGGTATATTCCTTAACTGCCTGCAACCTTTCTGCAGTCACACCTCTTCCATAATAAATTAATAACATTGAACTTCCAAATCATATTTCCTTACGACCTTTTCCATATGAATACCTAATTCTTCCAAATTCCTTAAATTAAGTTCCACCAAACATTATCATTTTATCTGATTTCTTTATTAATTACTTCCATTACAAAAGTATACTTTATACATTGACAGACAGGTGATCATTCCATTGACAATATTTACTGATCAGCCTAGTGATTCTTTGCCTTTCTCTAGGTTATGCACATAGCTCACACTAAAATTAAGGATCCCCCTTTGTGAAAAAGGCAAATTTATGTAACAAATGGTACATGTTACTTATTAAACCCTAACCAATTGTTTTACCTTCTATGTCATGACAATATTTGAGCAAGTCCAAGCTCTTATTATTTAACACCCAGAAAAGGTCACAGTATGATGCCCTAAGATGCCACTTCCTTAATACTGGTAGCTTGACTATCAGAGAAATGGACTCAGTCATTTAGAGTTGTAGTGTAGATATTATTCCTATAACAGAACCCTGTATTCAGACTGACACCCCTTTCCCCATGGGTACAGTTACATTTACAATGCAAACTTAGTTAAAAAGCAGGCAGACATACACTCATTCTTCATAAAACTATCTTAAGCTATCCTCAAGCCACATTTGTCTTCTATTGAAAGCAGATGCATATCTTTTACTGCCCTTTTCCCAATCAAAAGTGAAAAATATGTCTACAACGAGATGTTTTATTTTTACAGGAAATTAAATTGCCAAACATCACAGACAATGTCTAGCATCTTTTTTGATGGTCCAAGAAGGATTAGTATAGCTATGTCTAATAAGAGAAGGGTTGCAATCTTCGTTAGTAAAAATCTTGGCTAGAAAGTGTTAGACAATAAGGCTGATAACGGGCACATGGGTGATGTTATATATGCGTTTTGGAGTTCTATGTTTGGTTAACATATTTGGCCATAATGATAAATGATGCAATTTCTTCCTGGATGGCTTTGAAGGTCTGTGTTCTTTTATCAATTAGCATTGTCGACATTTTTTGAAGGACTCTTTAATGTTTCATTAAACTCAGTATTAGATCAGATCTGCATTCAGAATGTAATACTAGGGACCAGGTGGTTGTGAACATTAAAGAACTGTATCTTTTACAAATTTGAAGTGATTTGCACCCAGATGACCCTGGCTATACAGATAGATCCCCGGTTTATGGTAAGGGGAGCAGGATTGATTATTTTGTAACCTACATATCTGTAGGAAGCTCTGTGTCTGATAGGAGAATTGAAGCCCATCCTGGCCATTAACTGACAATAAGGCAATATCTTGACTTTATCTTTACCAGGCTCTAGACTCTCGCAATCTAAAGCTTGGATAATGGACACATTAATTATGACAGATCCTTAGTTTATTGCATTTATGTAACAGGAAGTAAAGCAGTATTACTTTAGTGAATATGGTGGGTACTACAGCCATAATGGCCTGGTGTGACTCAGTCAAATGGGCCCTGAAGGAAATTGTTATGACTGCCAAGGACCACTCATTAAAGAAAACTGACCAAGAAATTTAACATTTGGAGCAACATACTTTATTATTATTGTGACAAAGGAAGATACTGTCAGCCCAGCTATCGGGAATTTTGTATATAATTATATGTCATTTGTGAATATCAACATGATCTATACAAGACACTTGTGTTACAAATGTATTATAACTGTATGGCATGTGTATAGCAGACTGCTGGTACAGAAGTGTGCTTTGAAAAGGTTTTGGCAAGGTGCTTCAAATATATCCACAGTGTAACCTACTGGAAAAGAGTAGAAATGTACATGCACTGTTGTAACTGTTTAAATGTATATATTTTAACAGTGGAAAGTGGAATACAGGAGGTTAGCTTCAGTCTAGCAAACTTCAGAAAAAATAACTGAAATTAAATTACTTTATGGCTAGGCCATAAAAAGATTATCTTTCAGTTTCAGTGCAGTAAGGAGACAGATTCATGAATGCTCCATGCAAGAACAAGTCTATTCTTGCATGGAGTGGATCATGCCTGTGCAGCACAGCAGCATGCCTTGCATATTCATGAAGGTGCGCTGCTGTATAACCTGCACAGGCACAATCTGTGAACGAGTGCAGGGGGTGTGTCTGAGCAGTGCGCACACAGTAAAGATACCCCCTGTACTCAGGAAGTGCTGTATGGCACCTTGAAAACAAAACAGTGTCTGCGGACACTGTCAGCATACCTCCCCACTAAACAGATATTCACAGAATGTCCAGATTTGTGCCTAATATGTTAGGTGTGTTCCTCCTACTGTCCTGGCAAAGAGTTGAGAATTGAAGTAATTAAATAATGACAAACATTTGAGTCTAAGCCTTCACATCCTTCAAATAAGTCATGCTAATGCAAAACCTATTATTCTATCAACTTTCTAAGTTTGTAAGAGCAATATTTAAAATCTGTCCCTCTTTGTCCCCCCATCATGTTAGGCTTTGTCTAGATTTTATGCACTAAGAAATGAAGAGATGTGACTCTCAGCTATGTGCATATTTCTAAACTAAGAAAAATAAAACAAATAATTTATTTTTTCCCATCCCCACTAAAGTCTAAGTGTAGCTGAGTGGGTGTGTGCATCACGCTGTTGTGTTCAGCATAGCTTAAACATCCTAAGGAGCTAAAGAGAAATATACAGCCAAAATGCCCAAAGTGAGATAGTATAGTGGTTAGAGCTTTTTATGCCTTGCATGCAGTCATTCATGGTTTGAGCCCCCATGCAGTCCTTTCATTTCTGTATGTGAAAGCAGGACTAAAATTTATTTTTTATAAATAGGTAGTAAATAATATATATTTGTTAACCAGGGTAGTGTAGCAGGTCCAAATGTGAGGTGTCAGTGTAATAAAGATGTGAAACCCCCATATAAACACGTGTCCCATGCAGTATAGCCACACAAGAATATATAGTAAGGAAAGCACATAAGGGGATGTTATGGAAGGTAAACATGCATATCATAATATGTCATTAATGAGGAATCAACCCCACAATCCTGATAGTTCATAAAATGAAAGCTGAACAATGCTAAATTATGCACAGTTTGACTTAGTCGGTGTAAACATTGCTCAAATTTAAATGTTTAGCAATAATTAGCATAGCTAAGCCGATTCGTGCACTGGTACGCAGTGCTTAGCATGTACCCCTTTAAGCAATGCTTAGCTAAGCCAGTTTGTGTATCACTTAGCTTAGCTCAGCATATTCAAAATCGGCCAATCACAGCAAAGGGTGGGAAATCAGGCCTATTTAAACCTCATAGGCAGGAATACAACCATAACCAGTTGTAGCTGATCACTGCAGGCACTATGGCTGGCGTTGGTGAGGGTGTGCACTTTCGGGCGCAGCATTGGGGCATTCAGGAGTCCAGGGTCATGGTTGGACTCCTGGTAAAAGACCATGAAGGGAGACTGCTGCAGGACCAGTGCCAGGGCTCCCAATACAAAGCAGAGGCCTGAAACTGTCTCTCATGTGACCTCACCAGTGCTACTGGTATCCCTCAGACTGGTGAGCAGGTCCGGCACCATTATGCTGACCTGAAGCATAGGAAGAGGGATATCTTGGACCAGTGGATCCAAGCTGAGCAGGCACGGAATGTCTCTGAAGTGT
Source organism: Protopterus annectens (assembly GCF_019279795.1). NCBI lineage: Eukaryota > Metazoa > Chordata > Ceratodontiformes > Protopteridae > Protopterus > Protopterus annectens. The sequence continues at coordinate 306,324,514 of NC_056726.1, forward strand.
GTATGTATCGGTATCAATTAGGGCTCTGCAAAGTCCACGCTGAGTATGTAATCAATAGGTATGCATAAATATATATTTATCTCCTGTACAGCTGCAGATGAGAGGGCTGTAAATATTGACACACATGCCAGCAGGCTGATAAGGCTGCACCAGGAGGCTGGTGAGAAAATATTTAGCTTGCATTATTTAGGGTAAATAAATAGAAAGTAGTAGATTGTCAACAACAAGCAGGTAAACTGTGTACTGTGTGCAATGAATAAAGGACTGTTATCAGGTGAATAAAGGTCTCTGTAACACTGAATAAAAATAAAAAACCCAGACTGTTGTGTTTACTTTTGTCATGTTGTGGTAGGAATATAAATGTGTACAAAATCTGCATAGTTATGTGTTTCTGGTAGAAAATAACTGTTTTATTAACTATTACTGAAAACTTAACACATATCTGTTGTCTGAAAATTGTTGCAGTACAGTTGTCATTGCCTAGGGTATTTGTCTAACTACAGGGTCAGATTGTGCAAACCAGGGAGTAATAGGAAGAAAAAAGTCAAGCATGAATCAGCAGTTCATCAGTAACTCATTGTGAGGAAACACAGCCGTGGTGTACCTTTTTGCACAAACAGGCACGGTGTGAATCCTGGCAGTAGTAGTAGTACACTAAAAACATTGTCAAACAAGAATATGTGAATATTTGTATAAACGGTCAGGTACCTCCACAGGTCTGTGAGGTAAGGAAATGTTTGTAATAGCTGTAAGAAGGCTTTACCAACACACTCTGGGTTCAACATATCCACTGTCCAACCCCAAGGCTGCAAATGACAGCAAGATAAGTACATACACCAAGCACTTTGTTCCAATACACATCCCTCAAGTGTCATGCTGTCAAGGCTAATGATCACTGCTGATAATAACCAGGGAGACAGATAGAAACCTTGGTAGAGTATGTCAGTACCACACCCCCAAGCATGAGTGCTGGGCACTTCTGTCAGTGTCACATATGTAACTGTGAAGATGTGAATATGCGTAGAAACAGTCAGGTAGTGTTAACACATATTTCTTCAACAGGTCTGCCAGGTAAGGAAATTTGTCTATTAGCTGTTACGGCTAATGGTCACTGCTGATAATAACCAGGGAGACAGATAGAAACCCCAGGGGAATATGTCAGTGCCACACCCCCAAGCATAAGTGCCGGGCACAACTGTCAGTGTCACATATGTAACTGTAAAGATGTGAATATGTGTAGAAACAGTCAGGTAGTGTTAACACATATTTCTTCCAACAGGTCTGGCAGGTAAGTAAATGTGTCTATTAACTGTAAGAAGGCTTAACCAATACACTGTGTACAACAATCCACTGTCCATCCCCAGGCCATAGGTAGATATACAGTGAGGTCAGCCATGGAGAGTAATGAGATGAGAAATGATCTGTACAGTTGTTGAAAACTGAAGCCTAGACAGTTGTTAATTGACCTCTCTCTCTCTCTCTGATAAATATATGGACATAACATCACAGTAGGGTAACTGCACTGAGCTGCAAGGCATGTCACCAAGCACTGTCTAAACTACAGGCAGACTGACACAACATTAACCCAATTTTGCTATGGGGGTAGACACATGTAATTGCAAATATATCAGGCACTACAATGTAACAGCACTGACAAACAGACACCAGTGTGAAAGTGCATACCCATAACCAATCTCACCACATCCAAAGTGATATACTGATAAGCCACATGAACAGTAGAGTTTATGGACTGTGTGAACAAAATCATCAGCATGTTTGCCACTCACACACTACCCCTACATATACTGGTCCAATTCACAGTGTAGTCTGATGCCTGACGTGTGTCAGTCTCCCCCTACAACTGTATACAGCTGATAGAGCACCAGAAACTGGAGCAGCATGCAAAGTCAGATAGAAAAAGACCCATAACACTTATATCTACCCCCCCCCCCACGTACACACACACAGGCCAAATAACACATTCACAATACACTGCTATACAATAATGACAGTCTGTCAACAATTGCCAGAAATACACAGTCCTCTCAACTGTATATAGTCCCACAGAACATTCAGGCTTTGTCCTCATATGTAAGGCCTACACATAACATGTCTGGCAGTCTGATACATCACTGGAATGATATCAGGAATGAAGTCACTATATAATTTTATACTATACCTATCCACCTTTACTGTATGACATACTTGGGGGCAGAAGCCCACACACAGGGGCATTACTGACATATTATTGTTATAAACTGAGAAAAGTTGCTGGTGTAACAGGGTTGTTGTAACATATCTGTTCTGAGGGATATGAAGTCAGAAACACACATGGATGTTACCATTTACTGACTGCAGTCCTCAGAGTATGCTACTGAATTTCCAAGGGCAAAACATGTGTGAGTAACACACCAAATATATGAGTCCAAACTCTGGACAGTCTGCATGTAGCTCTACAGCTGAGACTTATGTTAACCACATGACACTATCAGACTTAAATTCATGCAGAGCAGCCATAGCCACAAAACCCTGTCAAACTAGGGTTACTTCAACTGTATAACAGCAATACTTACATTCTGTCCCTATGTCTGGAATGTTCACCCCCAGTTTGTTGGGCTGTCTCCACAGTGCTTGCTGTAAGAGGTATTTCCAACTATCCTCTGTGATGCTGTTTGTCACACACCTCCATGAAGTCCTCCTCACAGTCAAGGAAAAGGGGCAATGCTCACATGAAGTACTCAGTTATAGGAGTGTATTTCCATACTATTAGGTATGGGAATGATACCACAGCTGTTCTACATGCAATTAGTAAGTGGGGGACTCAAACTGGTGCAGAGGCCATCTGCTGCCTATACAAAACAGATGTATATCCTACATCTGTCTCTGAGAGAGAGAGAGAGAGAGACAAACACACACACACACACACACACACACACACACACACACATACACACAAAACACATGCTGTACTGATATACTGCTGAGCAGAAACTATGGCCGTAGCATCTGTGTCTGCAGTGACACAGATCACAGCTCAGAGCCCTGAGTCACCCCAGAAAAGGATGGCTCACATATGACCACTACTGGAGTGTGTGTTGCACAGTACTGACAGGGACATTGCTAGGCCAGCTACTGGAACGTCACAGATATCCATATGCAAATTGTCAATACAAATATGATATACATGGTTGTCTCAGACATGTGATGGACCTATACAGGGTGTTTGCATACTGAAATACTGTTGCAGCTGTGTGTGTTGAACTGCATGTGATATACTGAGCTCATACCATTGAATTGTCCAGTGTTATGCACACTGACCATATGTGCGCCTCATATTTGTAGTTATCTCATCAAGAGTTGTGTTATGTCTAGAAAATAAATGTAAATCTGTGAACACTGACATTACAACATCACCTTCTCTTTCTTTTGGCTGTAACCATTAGTGGTCACCACAGCAGATCACCTGTCTCCATGTCTTCCAGTCCTCTGAATTTTGCTTTGTCACATCAACCATCTGCATGTCTGCTATCATCACACACACATACACCTTATCTCAGGCGTTCTTCTTTTCCTTTTACCTGGCAGCCTCATCCTTTCCTAAATATACTCAGCATGCCTCCTCATCACATGTCCAGACCAATATAATCCTGCCACTCTCTGGCTTTGTCCCCAAGCTGTCCAACCTGGGTTAACCCCCTAACATACATATTCTGAATCTTGTCCACCCTCTTCACACCCAGTGCAAATCTTAACATTATTAACGCTACTACATCCAGCTCTGACTCATGCCTTTTTTTCAGTGCCAGTGACTCCAACCCATATAACATAGCTGTTGTCACTATCCTCTTGTAGACCTTCCCTATCACTTTAAATAGTACTTGTCTGTCATAAATCACTCCTGACACTCTTCTCCACCACCCACCTTCTGCCTGTATTCTTGTCTTCACCTCTCTCTCACACTCGCCATTACTCTGAACTGTTGTTCCCAAGTATTTACACCTATCCACCTTTGTAAACTGTACTTCCTGCATCCTCACCATTCCTCTATCCTCCCTCCCATTCACACACATATATTCTGTCTTAGTCCTGCTGACCATCATTCCTCCCCTCATTAGACCATACCTCCACCTCTCCAGGGTCTCCTCAACCTGTGCCCTACTCTCACTACAGGCCACAATGTCATCCGCAAACAGCACAGTCTACGGGGACTCATGTCTGATCATGGCTGTCATCACCACTACAAATAAGAAAGGGCTCATAGCTGATCCCTAATGTACTCCCACCTCCACCTTAAATGCACCTGTCACTCCCAATGCAGAACTCACTGCTGTCACACTAGCCTTGTACATATCCTGTAGCATTCTTACAGATTCCTCTAGCACTCCTGACCTCCTCATGCAATACCACAACTAGTCTCTAGGCATCCTGTCATATGCTGTCTCTAAGTCCACAAAGACACAATGCAGCTACTTCCAACCTTCTCTGTACATCTCGATCAACACTCTCAGAGCAAACATTACATCTGTACTGCTCTTTCCTGGCATGAATCCATACTGCTGATCAGTAATCCTCACCTCCCTTCTTAACCTAGCTTCCACCACCCTTTACCATTACATCATGCTGTGACTGATCAATGTTATCCCTCTGTAGTTACTACTGCTCTGCACTCAACCCTTATTCTCATAATCAGTACCCAAACACATTTTATCCACTCCTCACGCATCCTCTCACTTTCCAAGATTACAGTAAACAATCCAGTTAAAAAGACCACTGACATTTGTCCTAAACACCTCCATGGTTCCACAGGTATGTCATCTGGACCAATAGCCTTTCCATTCTTAAACCTCTTCATAGCTATCCTTATTTCCTCCTTGATAATCTGTTGTACATCCTGATTCACCATACCCACATCATCCAACCTTCTCTCTCTCTCCCATTCTCTTCATTCAACAGCCCAACAAAGTACTGTTTCTACCTGCTCGACACACTCTCCTCACTTGTGAGTGCACTTCCACCATTATCCCTTATCAGCATCATTTGCTGCACATCCTTCCTAGCTACATGCCTCTGTCTAGCCAATTGGTACAGGTCATATTCTCCATCCTTGATGTCCAACCTTACATACAACCCTTCAGATGCCCCATCCATAGCCTTTGCCACTGCTCTCTTTGCCATGCACCCCATCTCCCTATACACGTCTACTTTCTTCATCTGTCTGACAATCCCACTTCTTCTTGGCCAATCTCTTTCTCTGTGTACTCCCCTGTACTTCCTCATGCCACCACCAGGCCTTCTTGTCCTCCTTCCTCTGTGCAGATGTCACACCAAGCCCCGTTCTACTCATCTCCCTTACTAGCTCAGATGTAGTTACCCATATATTTGCTAACTCTTCACTGCCACCCACTGCCTGTCTTAACTCTTCCCTGGCCTCAACCTCACAATCACCCTTTCTCAGTATCCACCATTTGATCCATGGTGCTGCCCTCACACTCCTCCCCCTCTTATTGATCACCAGTGTCATCCCACAGGCCAATATTCCATGCTGCCTAACTACACTTTTCCCTGTCACCACTGTACAGTTACCAATCCCCTTCAAACAGGCCCACCTGCATAGGAGATAATCCACCTGTGTGCATCCCTACAATCTTGTATGTCACCCTATGCCCCTCAGTCTTGTAAAACTACATGTTCACCACAGCCATGTCCAACCTCTTTTTCAAACTCCACCACCATCTCACCTTCTGCATTCCTTTGCTTAACACCATACCTACCCATCACTTCTGCATCCCATCTGTCCCCTTCACCAACATACCCATTGAAATCTGCTCCAATCACCACTTTCTCACCCTTGGGTACACTCATCACTACTTCATCCAACCACACCAAAGTACGTCTGTCTCAGCCATCACACATGCAATTAGCAGAGCATATGCACTAACAACTGTCATAATTACACCATCAATTCCCAGCCTCTTAAACATCACTCTACTTGACACTGTTATCACCTCCACAAACACTCTTGGCATAATGTTCCTTCAAGTTAATCCTCCACCAGTTCATCTCCCATACACACCATGATAGAACTATTTGTACCCGACTCCGATACACACAGCTGTACACCCCTTCCATCTGGTTTCTGACACACAGAATATATCCACCTTTCCTCTGTCCATCATATCAGCTAGTTCTGTCCCCATACCAGTCAGACTCACAACATTAACAGTTCCTACCCTCACTACCACACACCTAGCCTTTCACCTCTCTGCCTGCCATATGCACATCAGACATCCTCCAAGGTATGTCTGTGAATGCAAAGGCTACTGCGCTATCAAATGACATACATGTGTTAAAGCAATATGAAGAAAGTGTCACTAATTTTGGCCCATAGCCCACCATGTATGTGCGGTGTCCTCCAGATGTCCTGCCCTAACAGGTTGACATGACTGACTGAGCAGCAAGACTGTAATTAAAGTGTGTCATACTGACATAGAACATAAATGCATGGCAGGTATTACCTGTGCATATGTATGTATGGGTATGTATACCTGGCTGCCTCATAACAAACTGACATGGGATGCAACACGTCAGGTAAATAAGCTGTACATGTTGTACATGTGTGTAACCTTAGTTTCTGTGCATCCAACAGAGTTACACTTCTACAGTTACTGGTTGTGGCATTGCCCTGACACAGACATGGGTAGTATAAAAAGCATGAGTATCATGTTGAAATTGTATAGGTGGCCAACTGTGTTCTGACCCTGTGTCCATGCCTAATACAAACAGATATATGACCACCCACATAAATGTATGGCCTCAGCACTACCTTACTTGTAAAACCTATCTCCACCAAAGTAGAGTAAACTCCTTTACTGTAGAGCAGCAATGCACAAAACACATAATGTGATGCTATATTGGCTGTACAGGGCAAAGTAGGAGCAGGCACCAACTGGGCAGCATCTCAACCTTTGTCTGAATGAGCATATTAGGTCACAGGTGGATTACTGTAAGGCTAACTATGAGTACAAATTGGACACATCCACTAAGGGCAATCAGAAGGCCATCATCATGTATGTCTGAAGTTTCAGAGGCAACAACCCAACCCACCCTGTAATGGTGAACAATCACAGCACATACACACACACACCATAGCTACAGTCAACCTGCTGAAAACAGGTTTAGGGCAAACATCACCCCCTGGCTCATCATCAATATAGGTGGATATGCACAGCACATGCACTCCTCCCCTCATCATTATGGATCAGGTGCAGACTGCCTAATCAAAGTTGACAATAGCAAGTCCCCTTGGGGCTTGATAACATTCCTGTCTGCATCCTACATAAACCCAGGCCTATGCTTCCAGCTCCATTACACACTGTATGCAAGCAAAGCTTGAGAGCCATTGACATCCCATCTGCAAGAACATGGCCACTGTCATCCCTCTACATAAACGTGAATGATGAATGGTGGTTTATGCAATGTACTGGCCCTCATTGGGGGGAACATGACACATCAGGACCAGGAGTACAATGCATGTTCATACAGTGCTGCCAGGTCCTGGGGTATGATGTGTTTGTAAGTGGTGGCTAATGATAGTCCATATTCATGTGCATTCATTCTGTAAAGAGCTCTGGGCAATGTTTGAGGTCCTGTGATGTGTTTCCCTGTTTATGTCTTCCAGGTGCCATGCCATGGCAACCGCCTTACACTGATGCGGAGACAGCAGCCATCACAGAAGCTTTAATCTTAAACTATGCCATCTTTTCTGGCCGTAGCTGGCAAAATCTGCAGGAGCAGACTGCCCTGTGGGATGAGATCATCCACACAGTGAACATTTTTGGTTACCATGGACGCACACACGATCAGGTCAGGCATAGAGCAACTGACATGATACGCCATGCCCAGCAAAGGGCTGCTGCTGGAGTGAAGGACCGTACTGTTACCAGTGGGGGGCCAGCCACACAGGCCCTACTTGTGGTGACAGAGGAGCTCTTTTCCAACCTTGGAGTAGCCCCCACACAACCTCAAACATGGGAAACAGCAGTCGTGGAGGTGGGTGACACCCAGGCAACAGATGAGGAGCATCCTGGTAAGGCCAAAGTGCACATTAATGTAATGAGGTAGCATTTAAACTGTCTTCTACAGAATCTCTAGATGCATATGTCAGTGCAAAATGTATTAGTGGGTAGGGTTTAGTAATGCACACAAGTGCACATCTATGGTGAAGGACAGCAAACTGTGTAATATCATAGTGTGTACTGTACCTGTGCAGAAACATAGCATTCATCTTGTACCAATGCCTAATGTGAATTGGCTGATAATACCTCTCCGTCACATCTACATAGCTCCCTCCGGCATGTGCATGGGACAGCAGCCTGAAGCCGGTAAGTATGGGATTTTCCTGTTGTCGGTCACCAGTACCTCAGGCATGCTAAAGTTAATGCATGTGACCATGCACACAACTGTTACACTCAGCCATTTGGCAATATCTGCATGTTCACTTGTGGTGGTGTTTACTGCATTGCATCATGGTGGTCATCACAGGGGCCTATTTGCAGGAGATGTCACATATCTGTAGAATACCTCACAACTTGTCATTGCAGGACATCTGGACAAAGACTGACAAAATGGGGGACAAAGGCCCAAAACTAGGGTCATACTGTATAAATTAGTGGTATAAAGTGCATATAAATGTTGTAAACACCTGTTAGAATGCCAGATATTTGTGATATACAAAAATGACAGCACAATAGACAAGTTCAAAATACTGCCAACCTTTCATGTGACCTATATCCTGTACAATTCAATTGTAAAGCAAACAAATCTGTTAGAGGAACAATGATGACATATAACAATAGTACAACAACCTAGATGCATATGTGTGCACAGGCTGAAGCTACTACTATGTTGAGGCAGCTTTCGCTATAACTATAGCAGTACATCTTATGGGTACGCACCTGCCATCAATTACAGAGACTCTTTGATTAACAGAAAATAATGGTTAGCTGTCCACCCAGGATTATCCTAACATATACCCAGTTGCCTGCTACAGCAACAGCCATGGTTCACATAGAGCTGATGAAGCTGCTAAGGGACCACATGTTTGAGATGCATTAGTCTGGTAAAGGGTACCAAAACATTTCAACAGCATGGCACATACCATGGAACACAGTGCAGACAGTTATCAAAAGGTGGTAAAAATATGGGGCTACAGTGACATTGTGAGTGAGTAGACATCCCACCAAAGTCTATGAGAATACAAGACCAAAACTGGCCAGGGAGGCTGCCAGGAGCCCTACAGCAACAGCAAAGGAGTAGCATGAATCTCTAGCAAGTACTGGGTGTGTACTACATGTCACAACAATCTTCCATGGTCTCCATATGTTCTGCCTATAGGGTAGGGTTGGAAGATGGCAGAAGTTCCTCACACCAAACAATATCCAGGCCTGGTGAAAGTCTGAAAACAATACATCAGGTCTCCAAAAAAGCAATTGGGAAAATGTGTTATGGTAATATGGGACCTGGTTAAACTCTTTGGCCACAATTCTGACAGGTGTGTTTGGCGCAATGACACCACTACACATCACCAAAACAACACCACCTCCAGGGTGAAGCATGGTGATGGCAGTGTCCTGCTTTGGGGTTGCTGTTCATGAGCTGGAACTGGGGCTGTAGCCAAATTAGAGGGGATTATGAACAGTTCCAAACACCAGTCCCTTGTGGCTCCAATCCTTCTAATGTCTGCCACATAGCTGTGTATAGTGAGAAATTCCACCTTTCCACACAACAATGGCCAAAACCATACATCCAAATCAACAAAAGGATGGCTTCACCAGAACACATGCAACATTCTGCACTGGCCCAGCCAGAGCCCATACTCATGTCCAATAGGATATATGCAGGGAGACCTGAAGAGGGCAGTGCACAGGGGACTCCCTTGCAATCTGACATAGTTGGAGGTGTTTTGCAAGGGAGAGTGTGCAAACATTGGCAAGTCAAGATGTGCAATGCTGATAGACACCTTCTCAAGAGGACTGAATGCTGTGATTAAATCAAAAGGTGCTTTAGCAGAATATTAGTTTAAGGGTATGCACACTCATGCAACCAGCCTATTGTACCTATTTCTTTTACCATATATTACCTGTAACTGATGTGTATGTTCTTCAGTTGGATTGCACAGGTTATATGTCATATGAAATGATGGCAGTGTTATGACCTGATTTCTGAGGTTTCATGTGAAATATCACAAAAACCTGGCATGTTAACAGATGTGTGTACACTTACTATATCCACTGTAAGCTTGGGAAGTTGTTTGAGTAACCGGCTTTGTTTTAACATGCATGTACTGCAGGTTGTGCAGTCTGCCCCTCTAATTAGGGCATTAATTAGTGGCACCAATTCACAGGTTAACCTAGTAATGTATCAGACAAACACAAGAGTCATGAGAAACAGACCAAACATATGAGCCACACATGTAGACATTCAGCAAAACCCTGTACAGCTGGGTGGTATGTTCTGTAGGAGTTGCCACAGTGGTATATAGGTGAACAGCAATAATTTACATGGGTGCAGTGTGTGCTAGGTGAAGGACTATCACCTACTAACACCACTCATGTATCCCAGAGGTGTATACTGTTAGTAACAATAATTGGAAATCGCTGTTGCATGATGCTGAGGGTCTGTCCAGCATGTGTATGTTATTGTCTGACTGTGTGTAGTGAATGCCCCCAGTCAGCTAATGTGAGGTCTGTGTAATGCCTTTCAGGCACCTCACGTGTGTGTGTGTGTGTGTGTGTGTGTGTGTGTGTGTGTGTGTGTGTGTGTGTGTGTGTGTGTGTGTGTGTGTGTGTGTGTGGAGGTGACTTGTCTGATGGTGATGTGTGTGTGCTTGTATGCACACAGTCTCCCATGTGGGCACCCTCCACAGAAGTATTTTGGACAGCTGTGGGCTGTACATGGCAGGGCAGGGTATACAGTTCACTGTCTCCAGCCAAGAAGTTCATAATATTGATGTGAATGAAAGCACTTATAAAGAATTGTTTCAGATGACTCTGCTTGCCTTTGTTTTATTTTTATTTTACAAGTTTGTTGTTTAATTTTGTTGTGTCATTTGCTTTACAAGACTAGCCCATGGGAACACACTGGCATCATGCCACCTGATGATATTTCCCAGTGTGTCTACTGATTATAGTCACTGGAGTGATCTCCAGGATGGGTATTCTAGTACCCATCCACTCCTCCAGATTTCTCTTGAAGAGGGCCAGTGATGTGCTCTGCTTGACATGTATGTGACGTCTGTTCCATAGCATGACCAGTCTCTCGGTTGTGAACCTGTCCTTCCAACATGTCCTGTTGATTGTGAGGATGGAGTTGTGGTATCTGGGGCATGTTGTGTGGACAGATTGGTTTCTTCGGATGAAGCATTCTTGACAGAGTTGGGTCAGACATGGCTGTGTATGTCAGGTAGAGATCGCACCCAATTAGCCAAAATGAGACAGACATTCATTGGAGTTGTTGGAGTTTGTCCATATGGGGCAAGTGTGTAGTATCTAAGATCCTCTTTGTGAGGTACATTTGCAGCCTCTCCTGTTGTTTCAGGTGTCCAGTGGGGTACATGGCAAATTGGCCATAGTACACATTTATTGGCCTATGGAGGGGAGAGTACAGGGAAACACTGTCCTTTTACTTCCCGGATTCAACACCCTTAGTCAGGAGAAGTGACACATGGAAGGACTTTTGGAAGACAGTGGCACTGTGGTGGTCAATAGAGAGCTCACTGTTAAACTATGTTCCCAGTTCTTTATACCAACATCAGTGTTCAGTGGACTACCATCAATGTATTACTTTATGGGAATCATGTTGTACCCAAAGGGGATGGCAGCACATCATCTAGCATTGAGCTTATGTCCAGGGCTCTGACAACAGTCATAGGTCTCAGAGAGGATTTTATGAAGGATGTCAACCTCACGTGGGGGGGGTAATAATAGCACCCACCTTGTAGTCATCTGCAAACACTGTCAGCCAGGGCACCTTCGTATCAGCTGATCCTCAGAGGTGTGGATCCCAAACATGAGGGGACCCAGGTCCACAACCTGTGGGACTCCACTTGTGACTGTTCAGCAGTCTGACATGGAGTCCACTGCTTTCACACTGCCGATTATATCTGTGAGCCAGTCTGTAGGCCTCCTACTGATGTAGGGGTTGCTGCCCACCTGAGTGTGTTTGTGTATGATTCCTGAGTGGGGAGTGATATCCAAGGATTAGATGGGCTTCCTTTCTTGTTATCTATTCCATACTGTCACATAGTTATTGCACATGGCACAATGCTTATAGGGCTGCAGAGTATCTACAGGTCCCTCTACAGGGGATGACAACTGTGGGCCTTGTAATGTGGACGCCGGGACATGTACTGGGTGGGTAACAGCAAAAAGTAGTAAAATCAACTCCCCAATGGATATGGTTCTCACACAAACACAGCAACCTCCCCCCACAGACAGGATACTGTTCTTACACACACACACACACACACACACACGCACACACACACACACACACACACACACACACACACACACACACACACACACACACACACACACACACACACACACTTGCCAGGACTGAGATTAGAACCCCCACCTATCTATTTATTGCTACTACAGTGTTATGCATTTATAGAGTATGCCACAAAGCTTATAGGGTAAAGGTTGTCCAAAGGTACTACTAAGGTGAGGAACATCACCAGCCCTTGTAAAGTATGGTAAAGTATGGCAATGAGTGATGTACTGGGGGAGAAAGGCCACAAAATACTTTCAACTACACATATATACACTTACACACACACACATTTGCCAGAACTGGGATGAGAATTCCTATCTAACTAGTTATTTGTATTATAGTGTTACACAGTTATCACATGCGCCACAGAGCTTATAGGGCTGATGCTTAATGAAAGGGACTTCTAAGGTGACTGATATCTGCAGGACTGCTAAAGCAGGGCAATGGGAAGTGTACTGGGTTTGAATGGACCCCAAATCTTTAACTTATAAACACACACACACACACACACACACACACACACACACACACACACACACAGACACACACACACACACACACACACATGCACACACACGCACACACACACACACACACACACACACACACACACACACACACACACACACACACACACACACACACACACACACACACACACACGTTTACATTTGCCAGGACTGAAATTAGAACTTCTGCCTGATTAGTTATTTGTACTATAGTGTTACACAGTTGTCACATGCACCATAGAGCTTATAGGGCTGAGGCTTTATGAAAGTGACTTTTAAGGTGACTGATAGCTGCAGGACTGCTAAAGTATGGCAATGGGAAGGGTACTGGGTTTGAATGGACCCAAAATATGTTGGCCTATAGCTACCAATACTTTGCATAGGGGTCTTCTCAAAGGTTGACTGTACTTCGAGGGTCTTGTGTGTGTCAGACTGTTTGACCAGCCTGTAGGTGTGTGTGTGTATCTCACATATATGTATGGCCCACCTCATTCGGCTTGGCTGGCCATATTTTGGGGTCAGGATGTTGCATAGGATGAGTGATCAGGGAAGGGTGTGTTACTTCCCATGGCTGTGGGCCAGGGTTCTGTGGGTGCATACATGTCACCATCATCCAGGATTAGGACTGCCTGCAATGAGTGCATTCCCATGTTTAGACTCCTAGCCTTACCTGTTGACTGTACAAAGTATCACAGAATGCCCAGATTCACAACCCATATATCTGGTTGGTTATCTAAACGAGTGTGGTTTTCAAGGAAAAGCATTTTGTAGTCACTCAGGGTTGAAGTCAGATATCACTGACAGTTGACTTTTTAGTTTCAGACTTCATAACCTTCAGACATTCCATGCTAATACAATAATTCCATCAACTTTCTAACATTATTAAAGCAGTATTTCAAAAGTGTCCTTCTCTTTGGACTTTTATCACCCATATCACTCATGGCATTGTCCAGATTTCTGGCTTTCTGAGGCTGGCAGGTCTGCTCCTAGCAGTTAGCAGCATGGCCTTTCTTTGCATTTTGTAGAATGTGTTATGTTGGCGTTATGGACCCCATAACACTCCCTAACAGAGCACTGTGGGTGATGCATGGGCATTTGCCAGAGGCCTGTAGGCCAGATGTGACAGATGCAGGCCATCTGTAGCAAGGCAGTGCATTCTTGATGATCATATGTTCCCAGGTTGCCAGGCAGTGGACACCCCTGGGATGGCACCAGTAAGTTGACTGGGTGTTACTGACAATTGCTTTCTGTTTGTGTTGAGCAATTACTCTAGTTGACAGCTGGATGCTGCTTAAGGCTAGGGACATGTTACTGTATTTCCATGGTACTATGGGTTGTGGGGTGACACATCTGTACACAATACAGATTTGCACAGACTGTGCTGATATTTGCTTAACATTTTGGTCCCATTTAGCATAGTGGTGTGCCCTATCTTTCAGACTACAGGCATAACAGTATTGACCACAGGTCAGATTGATCTGGCATAAACATTTTCAGTTTCAGACTTCTTACCTTTCAGAGCCATACTGCCACTGCAAGACCGGCTGTGATATCACTGTGTAAAAGTCTGTAGGTGGGGATTTCATAGCTGTCGCCATGTGGGGGCCTTTGCCAGACATTTCTGTATGGTTTTCTACAGCTTATCTGCTGTGTAAGGCTGGGGGTGGGTATGGGACCCCCCCTTTGACATCCATGCATGCGACCTATGACCCCCCAGTTATTTGGCTCACCACATATACTGCAGTGGTATTTATCAACAAGGGTGGTACTGCATAGTGTGGGTAAGCCAGTACTGGGCATACACTTCCTGCTGTCCCACATAGCTGTCAGTTGTCTGCTGCTATCCCAGTAAGCCACCCATTCCCTTGCATGTTTGCATCAATGCCATAGATATGTTATCAGATCATTCTACTCCATTCATTTATTGTTAAGAAGACTGACTTACCTTGTGCATAGGCAGTTGTAAGGACAGTGCTTGAGGGCTGACTATGTTGGAAGCAAGCAGTTCACTGCCTATACATGGTAAGGTACAGGTGGTGTGATGTTTGGTATCTATTTTACTGTGTGTGTGAGTCAGGGAGAGCTATCAGTCCCTCGGGCCCTACAGTGTCAGTGTATGTGCTATACATTGCCTCTTTGCCAAGGACAGGGCATACTGGGCATGCCTCCATCTGCCTACAAGGGTAGGCTCAGGATGTTCCTCCTCCAAGGCCCACTGTGCCTGTGGAGACCTTGGCAATGGTGGGGGGGGCTGTGTGGCCCTTCCCCATTTTGTTCCTGCTGCAGCTGTTTCTGCAGGATCATATTGTGCAGCATGACACATGCTATGAACATGTGTGCAAATGTGGCTGAAGAGTACTGCAAGGCTCCGCCGGATATGTCAAGGCAGTGGAACCATGACTTGAGCATCCCAGACACATTCTCTATAATGATCCTGGTTTGTGCATGTGCCTCATTATGGCGTTCTTGTCTGGATGTGTGTGTGCATTTCTGATGGGTGTCATCAACCATGGCTCCAGTGTGTAGCCAGCATCCCCCAGCAGTTGGTCATATGGGATGTCCCCACTGGCAAATGCCTGGTACAGCTGTGATGGATGCCAGATGTGGGAGTCATGATAGCTTCCAGGGCTGCCAGCACACACATTCATGATAATGCTATAGACATCACACATGACCTGGCAGTTGGAGTGGAACCCCATGCGGTTAAGGTAGAACCTACTCTGGTCACCAGGTTATGCTTTGATGTGGATGTGTGCAGTCTATGGCACCCAGTACCTCCAGGTATTCTGCTACATGGTGGAAGAGACGCATATTGCTGGTCCTCTCCTCATGGGTGCTGGGGAAGTAATTGTGCTCAGCGGCATGTGGTCACATGGCATCCAGGAATTGGTGGAGTATCCTGGATGCAGATGCCTGTGAGACCCCCGTGATATCCCCATTTGGTCTTTGGAAAGTACCTGTAGCTAGTATTCTTAAGGCTACACATACCTTGGTATCCACTGGGATGGGTTCCTCTCTGTTGGTTCTGGGTCTGAGGAGAGGCTGGCACAGCTCAACGAGTTGTTGAAGTATGTCCCTGTCCACCCTGTTGTGCTCTGCTATCTCCAGATCATGTAGCCCCTGGTGGGTTACCCTCGGTCTGAACACTCTTATCCTCCTCCTCAGTCTGAGTCGCTTGTCAGCATTTCCTCCTCAGTGCCCTTAGCCTCTTGCACATACTGATAGATAAAAGCGACAGCAGCCCCTAACATTTTTTGCTAGTTTTGTCATTTAAAATTTCTCCCGTATGTGTACACCTATGGTGCAGAGTTTGTGGTAAAAAACAGACTGGAAGGTGTTTGCATAGTTTATAGTGGTTTGCTGCAGATGCTGCCTGTGTGATACTTTGAGACATTCCACCTGCCAGCTATTTTACTTATATTTGAGTGGCTGTATTTTGCTATTTCCCTTTTTTTTCTTTTCCCTCTTCCCATTTCTGCCACTTTTAAGCCCCAAGGCATGGCGCACAAACCTGCTCCCTAAATGTAAACAATGCTGCTATTTCCATTTTTTTTTTTTAAGTCCCAGTGCACACCACACACACCCGTTTAGCTAAGGCAAACACATTTTAGCAGAAATGGCCCTCCCATGGATGTGAACACAGTCTTCATTTCATGGTGGAAGACATTACAGCCTCAGACACACTCCTTTGCTTAGCTGTGCTTAGCTAAGCACAAACCCAGGCAACGGAGCTCCAGTGTACTTACAGCAAGCATGACACGCCCCTTTTTCATGTTAGCTGCTCCTCCTGCTTACACTATCCTGTTCTAGCACCTATACAGTTAGGTGCAGTGTGTGGACTTAGAATATTTTGTGATTCAGTAAATTTCCCCTCATTTGCATACCCCACTGCCTTAGTCCATAGTTACTCCTCAGACGGGGCCTTTCCCCTTGACAACCAGAGTTCCCTGGTAATGTTTTAATTCTGCATGCCATTGACTATAATGGCAAAATGCAGATTTCCCCTAAAATTGTCTTTTAATATATTAATATATTTTTTTTATTTTTGGCACAATCCCGTTTGCACTGTTGCCCTATGCTTAAACAGCCGCGATTGGCCCCAAAAAATACTTTGATTTTTTATTAAATTAAGCACTTTCCCATGCCAATGGCCATATATTAGGCCATTGGCATGCCTAAAGTTTATAATACATGCTTTTATTTGAGCTGTCATGCCTTCGTTTTGCTATTTGCAGAAATGTGTTTGGTTAGTAACACAACACATTTCTAGAACTAGCACTGTTCCTGCATGGATGCCTGCCACTTCCTGAATCACTAATTCCCCTCTTTTGCATGGTTTTCACCAACAAATGAGGTAATTAGCATTCTGCATGGCTTTCCGTGCAGGAACAGTGTCGGCAGGCTCGTGCACGTCAGATCGGCTGTTTCCTGAATCGCTCAGCAGCCATATTCCATGCAGGAGCAGCTACACTGTTCCTGCATGGAAACTTTTGTTTAATGAATCCCAGAGAATGTGTAAAACTGGGGAGCATTCTGAATTGTCTTGGAAGTGTTTTATTGTTTTATGACTTCCAGCATTAGCTAAAGATCTGACGGAAATCCATTGTCTATGTATTTTCACAGGTAGCTGCTAAATGCTACCAGCTGCCATCAGTGGTTGTTTTGGGGCCTGAGAACTAGGAGTCAGATGACAGGCAATGATGTCATTCTGCAAGTTATCCCAGCAGTAATATTTGAGATATTAATTAAAGACGTGTCTTAGAGAGACACAGCATTCTGTATTCTGTTTTGGACCTGACAACAACTAAGGAAGATCCATTCACCACATCCTGCTTGCTCTTAAGTAAGGTAACTAGGGTATAGTAACTCTGTTAAATATAGTTAGGAATATAGCAAAACTTAGTTTAAATAATTTTCCTTATTTACTTGAGACTGTCTTGCAATGTCGTTTTAAATATTTCCTATGATTTTCAACTCTGATGTCACTGTAAGTATATATTTAGTATTGTTTTGTTCTTTTATTATTTATTATTAAATATATTTAAACATTTCATTGTGACTTATCTGTCTAGAGATATTTAAGTTCTGAGAGTACTTGCATATTTATTTGGTGACACTGTGGGCCACTCCAAATAGCCTTCCTCTTGGTCAAACTACCATTTGTATTAATAGTAACATTACACAGTAAGATTGGACACCCTTTGTTAAGGGCCTTAAAGTAGCTGATAAGGAGCTGGCTGGTGGCAATGATAATTAACTTATAGTCTGGGCAAAAGGGGGCATATGTAGTAAATCTGTGCCAGTCTTTCCCAGGTGTGAGTTTGTGTGTGTATAAATCAAACCTCAAAGAGTGTGAGTGTGTCAGCTACCTGGGCAGGGACACAAAGCACTGGTTGGACAGAGAGGGTGCTGGAGGTCTTGGCTTCCCCACTCAGCTGAAATCTTAACTCTATAGCTGTGCCAGTGGGGAGTCTTATTGTGGATCTGGAAAAAGAGGGAGAAGCCAGCCCTGGACTGAATGTGGTCTCTGTGTACTCTTAAGGGAAAATGCACTTGATGCAGATAGCTGCATCGGGTAATACTGTGTGTGTACCTTGTTATCCTCTCAGTGTACAACCCCCACTGATGCCACTAGTGAGGATTGAGGCTCCTTGATTACTGGTCCACTGGTGGGTCATCACAATTATTATTAAATTAATTTAAGAAATCAAATTTAAACAGAAATAGTGAAAAGAATATGCTTTCTAAGGTGAAGATGAGTAAGAAAATGGTAGATAGGTCCCCAATATATCTGAAAAGGTCAGCACTGCAGTTCTTAGTATTGGAAGACCATAGAAGAAAATTGCTTGTATATAGGCTTAGGAAATATCATGTTCAAATAGGGACTGACTGTATAAAGGGATGCTAATTTAATTTTAGAAACAAAGACAGTAAATAATATTTTTCAAAAGTCATTTAAAAGTTTTATGGCACAGACACTGCTATCGCTAGTGAAAATGGAGGATTTTTTGTGTTGATTTTAAAAACATTTAATTCTATTAGCTGGTCCAGTTATGAAAAATGTTTAAGGTTTTTAGATTACCCAGTCTTTTTATACTGGCTGTCTAAGCTCTTTACTATTTAACTTTTGCAAGGGTGATGATGACTGTGAACCAAGTCTCTGATTTTTTTTTCTTTTTAACTAATAGCACTCAGAGTTATTTACTGTCACCATTTTTGCTTATTTTAGTGAAAATAATCTTAATATTTCCAAATCTAGCAATGAGAAGCGCATTCAGGTAAGAAGTAATAGGTGAAGAATCTGGAATATTTCTATTTACAGATGACAGTTTATTAATAATGGAAGATATTCTAACCCCTGCATCCATTTTAGACACATTTGCTCTATTTTCAGGTTTGAATGTTAACCTAGGACTAAAATGTTTCCAATCAACAGACCCGCTGCTAAACTAAAAGAGGAGATTTGACCCTTTCTATATAGTTATTGCAGAGATGACCCTAGATATCTTAGTTTATATCTTAACTTAGACCCTGTTAAAATATAGCAGTTACATTTGAAAGCTTTGAATATTGTAGTTAAATTTGAAAGCTTTGAGGGAAACGTTTTTTTATCTCAGTCCATTTTTGGAGGGTATTGGCTTACGTTGGCAGGGTAGGATCTCTGCTATAACTATGCTTTTCTGCCCTAATATTTATAGTGTTTAGGAAAATCCCAACCCCTAGATTTTTATTGACTTTTGAGAAATAAAAACTATCTAGCAGTTTATTTGGTATAGTAAGAGCAGTCTGGTGTCCAAGGAAGCCTTTTTTCTGCTTAGAGTCTGACTCTAAGTTGGGTTAGTGGATTGGTGAAGGATGACAGAAGCCTTTAACATCCAGGTATATATTAAAGCCCCACCCAAAGTCTCCAGCCGTGTGATGTTATTGTGGCTAGACTGCTTGGCTCAATGTCTCAGCTCTTAAGGAGAGAAACTTACAAGTTATCTACAGAACAGACTCTTTATACATACACCTTTAAAAGTCTTTATTATAAAATATACATCAAGGAATAGACCTATAGGGGTCATCCAGAGCTAGAGGTTGGAGAGTAACACTGGTGGTTGGGGTAGCTTGCTAAAGATGTTTATGGGTATCCCAGTTTAAGCATTCAGTGGATGAGCATTATTGCAGTTTAATTGTCTGAAGGACTGGTTTAATTTGCCTAATAAAGCTAGATGGCAATATTCACAATTAAGACACGTAATGGCCTAATCTTCTCATAGGTTCATAGGTTCATACTAGGCTAACTGCCCTAGGGCATTTATAAGCCTAACCAGAGTGTGTTTGGCTTTCGCCACCCATTTTAAATTCATTTTGTTATGCCCTTTTTCGAGGTTAGTATACTGTGCCTCTGTCTAACAGTGACACAGAAGTGATACCCGGGGTAAACCTACGATCTCCAATCCACTCATCAAAATTCCTCTTGCAGAGAGTCAATGAGGGACTTTGCCTAACCTGGACTGGGATTTTATTCCAGAGTGAAGGGAGCCTCTGGGTTATGAATCTGTCCCTCCAGCATGTCCTATTTATTTCAGTGTTGAGGTTCAAGTCTCTCGAGCGCATAGCTCGATGGGATTTGGATTTTCTGAGGTTCAGCATGTCCATTAATTCCGGGTTGGACATGGCTTTATACGTCAGGCACAGATTGTCTCTGAGCAGGCGGTATGCCACTGAGTAGAGCTGGAGTTTCTTTAACCGGGCAGCATATGGCATCTGTTTGAGCCTTTTGATCCTCCTGGTGAGGAACTTTTGGGGTCTTTCCAGTTGCTGCAGGTGTCTGGTAAGGTACATCCTAAAAGGAGCATTGTACTCAATTATGGGCCTAATGAGGGATGAGTATGACCTCCCCTGATCTAGATGTGAATCCGTTCATGATTAGGTGGGCTATATAAAATGTTTTTCTAACCACTTTGGCCACGTGGTTGTCAAATGAGAGATTGCTATCAACTTGGGTCCCCAGGTCCCAAATTACTTCTTCTGTACTTAATGGATTACCACCTATGTGGTAATTTGTGGGCACTTTGTTTTTGCCAAAGGGGATGACTATACACTTTTTGGCGTTTAGCCTGAGGCCATGGCTCTGGCACCTGTTGTCTGTTTCTATGAGGCCCTTTTGGAGGATGCTTGTGTCAGCTGGAGAGTCGATTATGGCACCCAGTTTGCAGTCATCTGCGAACTTGGTCAGCCACAGTCCTTCCGTGTTGGCCTGTACTTCCGAGAAATATATACCGAACAAGAGAGGTCCCAGGACTGAGCCTTGTGGGATGCCACTTGTAACTGGTTTGGAGTCTGACATGGCTCCAGCAATTCTAACCATGTGGGTTCTGTCCTTGAGCCAGTTTGCAACCCATCTAGTGACATAGGGGTTTATATTTAAGCTGGTGAGCTTATCTATAATGCCCGAATGCCCGAAGGCTTTTGCGAGGTCCAGGTAGGCTGTGTGGACCACCTTCCCCTCGTCAATGGCCTTGGTGACTGTTTCAAAGAAATCGACCAGGTTTAAGAGGCAGGATCTGCCCTTAACAAAGCCAAACTGGGTAGGATACAGTGTCTGTAGGTCCCCGATATCTTTATTTATGAGGTCCATGATGATCCTTTCCATAGCTTTACAGACCAAGCTAGTCAGGCTTATGGGGCAATAGTTTCCAGGATCCGTTGAGGCACCACCTAAGTGGAGAGGGACCACTGTTGCTGTAGGCCACTCTTTGGGTACATATCCTGTAGTAAGGCTGAGATTGAACAGTAGTTTTATGTTTGGGTTTAGCTCTTCTTGGAGTTCATGTAGGACGCAGCCTGGGACACCATCTGGTCTCATTGATGTTGTGTTTTTGGCTTTGGAGAGGGTGGCTCTTACCTGAGCATCTGAGATGTCAGGGGGGCAGCACTCTGCTAGGATAGATATTTGCCCTTTTGGTGGGGAGGGGAGGAGAAGTTTGCACTGAACCTGTCAGCTAGGATGTTGGCAATGTCTGTGGGTTCAGTGTATTTTTTGTCATTTTTGACTAATTCTGAGCATATCTGGGAATTCCCACCCAGGTTCCTAACATAACTAAAGAAAGCCTTGTGATTATTCTTAGTGTCCTGTGCAATTTTTCTCTCGAAGCTGGCATTAGACGATTTTATGAGTGCCCGTAGTTTTTTGCTAATACTGATCAGCTCTCCTTGGGTAAGTGATCAGTTAACTATTAAATAACACCAAGACACTGGAACACAGATGTGATATATGCTGGTATGAGCTCTTTTTGAGACAATTAATTTACTGATGTTAGATACAGTGATTAAATATCCACTTGTGCCTAGAAAGCAAATTACATCATTTATTTTCAATTGGCTAAACAAAAAGAAAGAAAGAAAGAAAGAAAGAAAGAAAGAAAGAAAGAAAGAAAGAAAGAAAGAAAGAAAGAAAGAAAGAAGAAAATAATTTTGTGTCACATAGAATGCATCCTACCATCCAACTCAAGCACTTCATCTCGATCACATCAATTTGCTAAATCAGAATGCCAACTTTCAATTTAATATCAAACAAGATAAAAAGTACAAATGCTATTATTCTACACATAGAAAATCTCTTATTTCCTCTCCCCTGTTGCTAAAGCGACAAAAGGGGATCCTGCTGTCACAAGTAGTTATGCTCTATTATACCATGATCCCCCCAAAACGTGCACGCTGATTGGCCAGCGTGCCCGTTGTAAATCGAGTTATACTAATGGAAAAAGGTCCCCGGACTTTTTCCATTAGTATAACTTCGTTTTTTAACATTGTCTTGCAAGATAATGGGTTTAACAGTTTTAAAATAAGCAACGGAGATCTCCGTTGCTTATTTTAAAACTGTCTGTATGTTAAACCCATTTAACATAGCGAGGCAGTGGCTAAGAAAGCAAGATCTCCGTTGCTTTTTTTGCTATGTTAAATGAGTTTAACATAGCGAGACAGTTAAAATAAGCAACGGAGATATCCGTTGCTTATTTTAAAACTGTCTCTCATGTTAAACCCATTTAACATGAGATCTTGCTTTCTCCGCTTTTGCTCTGAACTCTGATGATGCGGCGCGCGCCACACATCAGAACTGCCGATGTCAGACATCTGCGGAAGGGCAGTAAACAGGCATTATACTATGCCATTATTTAAGAAAAGTAACAGTTTCTTTTCTTAAATAATGTCATGATATATATAAAAATATTCTGGTTCTGGGTGTGGGTAATGCTTCGTTTTGGGTTTTTGGCTTTGTTTGGTCCCGGGCCCTCGACCAAACCACACCAACCGTGGGTAAATTTAGCATTACCCACACCCAGGCGTGGGTTATTGCTATAGTAATCATTGTATCGCCTCAAAACAGAACCTGAAATTTCATTGTCATATCAAATGTAATCTACTAATTCATTACCCTGCCCCCCCATAAACAGCATCACTGTTTGTCTATAAAAACTGTAATGTGACTTTCAATACAACAAAAATTTGAACTCCTTCTCAGATCCCTACCATAAAAGCTTCTACAGATGAACTCATTTGTACAACTAGCAGAGAGAATCTCGGTTAAGGGATGACCTTACAACCTCCATGGCATCCATGAAATATCCTCTCTCTTCTTATACTTAAAAGAACAGCACCAATCACAAAGTTTGCATTATATAATCCAAATTCTGGAAATCCATTCCTCCTGCTTTTAGACACCTGAACAACTATTCGAAATTATCAGAAAACTTTAAGACTCATCTACAAGAAATGGCCAAATGCAAACATAACCTGTTTCTTCCATTTATTTGATTTTGTTGATTTTTAAGCTTGATTTACTGTTTGTATGTCTGGTGAATATGGCTTTAGGTAGTTTCCACAGGTTTTCATGAAAGTCATGTTTCATGAGTGTTTTTGTCCTACTCCAGTTCTTAGTTACAGTTTATTTTTTAGTACAAAATTTTAGACTTAATTTATGTGTTTATTTAGTTTTGTCTTTGTCTAGATAACACTGAGTCAATTTTGCCACTAGTAACATTGATTTTAATTGGCATGTTCTAGTTAGTCTTTGATTTGTATTCATTTAAGTATTTTGTTTCTGGGGGTGAATTTTGGAAGACAGTGTTTTGTGTGGATATTGAATGTGTATTTAGTGTGTGCAATGTATCAAGTTACTCTGTACATTGAAGTGAGTGGAAGATTTTTTGCTTTGAAGAAGCAATATGAGAGCTTTTACTTTAGCATTTAGCAATTAGTATAAATATGGAGACTAGTAGGACTGATGACTCATCCCCGATGTTGACAAATCCTTAATGATGCATTAAGAAAGTTCTAAGAGTGGAGATAAACAAATATAACTACACAATGCACTAGACTCATGTTTAGCTAGCAGTCTAACTTTAAGGGTAATAGTCAAGTCAAAGTCAAGTCGAAGTAAAGTTTATTGTCATTCAGGCCGCCACACAGTGTGCGTTAAACAAGATTATGTTGCTTCGGTTCCAAGTGCATATATTACATATAGCTACAGACAATAACAAGGACATATAATAGTACAGTAACATATACATATTCTAAACAAGACTGACAAGATCTGAGATACCCCTATAACACTGGTACCAAGTGCATATATCATATGCAACTACAGAGAATAACAAGGGCATATAACAGTACAGTAACATATACATATTCTAAACAAGACTGACAAGGTCTGAGATACCTCTAGAACACTATTAGTCGAATTCATCAAATATTGCACATGTGGAAAAGCAATTTTTGCACAGTGTATACAGAATATACTGAATAGCATAAGTATATTGTATGGAATAAAATATGTGTACTTATTACTACTCAATGCACTATATTCATGGAAAGCTAGAAGTCTATTTTTAAGGTAAATATATGTACCTATAACTACACAATGCAGTATATTCAAGTATAGCTAGCAGTCTACCTTTAAAGTTAATATATGTACCTATAACTAGAGAATGCACTATATTCATGTATAGTTAGAAGTCTACCGTTAAGTTTAATATACATACTTATAACTGCACAATGCACTATATTCACGGAAAGCTAGAAGTCTACTTTAAGGTAAATATATATACCTATAACTACACAATGCACTATATTCATCTATAGCTAGCAGTCTACCTTTAGGGTTAATATTCGTACCTTTATCTCTGTATCTAGCTATTGATTTATTTAAGTTTGTCAAATGGCACTAATATCGGCAACAAATTATCAACATTATGCACATTGACATGCTACAATATATGTGCTGGCAATGAAGCTCAGTACATGCAAAAACTGAAAACAAAAAATGAAAGAAAACTTTGTTTTTGCCGGGGGAGCAAGATCCTTTGCATCCCCACACCAGCTGCTAATCATACATATACTTGGAGATCACACAATTCTCAGGGAAAAGCCATATTCTCTCACCCTGAGAATTTTCCAATCAATACCTCTCAACCTCTTAGAACACGAAATCAGGACAAAGTTATAAATAATAGGAGGACAAAGTCCAAAAACAGGCATGATTTTTAAATATTGCCCTTACAAAGTAAGGCAGCACAACAAAATAAATGGCAAAAATCTGAGCACTCTGTGAAAATCTACACACTTTAGAGGTAAAGTCTCATTTGCTAATTTTGTCGACAGATGTTGACCATCTGTTTAGTTGACCAAATAGTGTTGGCTAAACAGATGTTGATCAAAGGTGTGTGTGTGTGTGTGTGTGTGTGTGTGTAAATATATATATTTATATAAAGAGAGAGATTTTATGTGTGTGTGTGTGTATGTGTGTGTGTGTGTGTATATATATATATATATGTATATATATGTATGTATATATATATATATATATATATATATATATATATATATATATATACTTGGAGATCTATATGAGGCTATTTTGTTTAATTGAAAACTCATTTCACTGAATTTGAATTCACAGGGGCCAAATTGCTGAAATTACTGAAACTCATCAGAGCAATTAATTCTACCAGACTAATCCTGTGATCCTGTGGCAGTGCCATTTGTGGGGGATAGTGAATGGCTAATTTGCATGAACCAGTCCCTAGCCTGCTGTATTTACATATAGCTTCACTACTGAGACCCCTTTCAATGCTACATCCACTTCCAGAGTAAAAACATAGTCAGACAGTGGTCTTTGAATTAATTATTCAGGCTTACAAATGTATAGACCATTTAGAGCTTTAGAATTCAGGCTTCTTTATCATTGTAAGACTTTCTGAATTCTATGGAATGTTGGTATATTGGTGTATATATATATATATATATATATATATATATATATATATATATAAAATGGATCTGCTTTAGTCAAGTAGCCCATATGATGACCCAGAAACATCAGTTGCAAATGGTTGACAAACCAAACATCAACAAATTACCAAGAAACTGCCAAGAATGAACCTCGGAGCATACAATTTTCACACACACACACACACACACACACACACACACACACACACACACACACACACACACACACACAGAAAGAGATTTGAAACTGATTTCCTTATTATGAACTGTATACTACAGTACTGGAAATTGGCCAAAGGTTCTGGGAAGATTGTTAAACTATAATGTTAGAAAGCAGCTATTCTTCCAATGAGTGATTTGTCCACCTTTTTACTTCATACCTCTAAACAGTCATGATGAAGATTTCCAGACAAAGCCAGAAGGAACACCAGACAACATCAAGAAGAAATTTTAAATATTATTCTGAGTTACTTTAAAAATTAATAGCACTACAGGTCCGACATCACAATGCAGTTTCTGAACACTGAGAAGAAGGATACTATAAGATCGGGTATTATTCACTGACTGTAATCATTGGTGAGTTAAGAGTAACAGGTAAATAATAAAAGGCTACAGCAGGGATGTTCTATAACATAAAGGATAGATAAAAGTTAAGACTGTGCATCCATGTGTGTGTGTGTGTGTGTGTGTGTGTGTGTGTGTGTGTGTGTGTGTGTGTGTGTGTGTGTGTGTGTGTGTCTGTGCTTGAATGTGTGCATGTTTGAGAGAGAATGAATGAGGGGTGAACCTTGGCCACCACTGCATAGGCTAGCAGAGGTGATTACAATAAGGAAGTGCTGATTAGTGCTAGCAGTAACACTATGCAATTCAGAGACATGATGATTAGGTGATAATGAGGCCTTTCCTCATTGTGGATAACATATCTTTTAATCGCAGTTCCCATAATAGCGGAAAGTGCTACTTGTGGTTGCAGAATTTTCCACAAGTGCAGGGTGTTCTCGGAACTGAGCCCACAGCTACTTAGCCTCAGATCACTAGGACTTCCTGAAAACATGGAGCCAAATAAAAAGAATTTCACATGAGTATATCCATGATATTGTCACAAACAAATCTGTTCATTATATCTAGCTTCACTACTTTTTTTCCTATTTTGAAGAAAGAGGCTCCAAAGATAATTCCCTTTGTAAACTTAGACAGAATGAAATGATTATTATACCATGACCCCCCCAAAACATGCACGCTGATTGATTGATGGGTTTCCTGACCAAACCATGCCAACCGTGGGTAGCATTACCCACACCCACCCGTGCCAGGCGCTATAATAGCTACATAAGACAGAAAAAGAATCGCTTTTTTGTTAATGAGCAGAACTGTGATGGACTGCAATAAGAGTTCCAAACTGCCACAATCAGACCGTTCAGTACATATCACAAATAAAACTTCTCTCATGTTTCTGTCACACATATTCCTGATTACTACAAAACTGACCTCTAAAAGGACATTTATATGAAGGTTTCTAAGGCTAGAGTGTCTATTTACAATAAGAGAGAAAAGCTGTCGATGTATTAATTGGATAACTGACATTAACGATAATATCTGAAAGTAGAATTTCATAAAATATTCATCTGGTTTCATTTTACTTCAGCTTTGAAGAAATGTTACGATGTAGAACAAATAAAAGTTTCACAGAATTAATGAGCTGTCTCTCTTCTAGAAGACTAGAATGTAATGAATTTGCTTTTTATCTCCTTTACTTTGATAAATCTAGCTCTCATTATATTGGACAAACTGATAAAAATGGAAGTGCTTTTTTTATAAGAGGAAACATACAAAGACCTCTACACTATAATGAATTAATGTCTAGATTATTTTTACTTATATAAAATTGGTAGGAGTTTGGAATATTTGAGGTTATCATTCTCACCGAATACAAAATAAATTACATCACAATTGCACAATAAAGAAGATGTGTTCTGTTAGAGACAAGTGTAGTAAATGCTTGTACAGGAATCTTTAGATGTGAATGATAGGTTAAACAAAAAAATTCTAATTCCCTGGTGATGCAGACGTAAAATTTCCAAATGGAAAATAACAGATTTGAGCACTGATCCAAAAAGGCTTGTTAAGTTAATGGAAATATAATGAAAAAATGCTAGACAAATGAGCACAAGGACCACAGAAGTAATTTCTTATTGAAAGATGGTCCATAATACACAGAACTATGCACGCAAAATGCCTCACCTTATTTTAGTTTTCGGTTAGAGGAATTACTTTTCATCAGTATGTGCTAATGACTTAGTTAAATTGTAAGTGCAAAGCTGGAGCTTACACTCCTGAAAGTACAGAAAAATAGATTTATTTTGACTTTTCATGAACTTAAAAGTAAACAGAACCCATTTTATCAGCGCATGGTCCAAGTGTATCTGAGGGATACTGATTATATGTGTATCGTAACAGCACCAATTAATGTAGATTGAACTGCTGTAAATCTCATTAAGGAATTGTTACTTTACTACAGATGTATTCATTGCTTCATCATCCAGAGGGTAATGAGATAAATAAATCAATGCACGCTGTCATTCTTTCTGCAATATACGCACAAACACACTCTTGCAAGTGCACGTGCGTGCGCGTGCACACACACATACACACACACACACACACACACACACACACACACACACACACACACACACACACTTAATTTTCCTAAATACTCTCACTTTATCTCCTGCCAGGCCTTCAATTTCATTCTGTGGATGAAGCCTGTACATTTCAAAATGTTCTGCTACTTTATGTTCTGACAGCAGAACCACACCGACACTTCACTGTGAACGATGCACAACCAACATTTACTGGGTAAAGCTGTGAGATGTGAGGTTGGAACACCCACTGTGCCTTTCTTTTCCCTGTATGGGTTAAGCAGATCTGTTTTTCTTGTTGGAGGAAGAGATTAGATAGTGTGCTCATTAGTACTTTTTTCTTGTATTAAAAAGTCAGAATCATGTAATGTACGTCAGTAAAGGTATGATAGTCCCATTATGTAACTTTTGAATTCATTGCTCTGACGTATATTATGCCTTTTGAGTCATGGCTAAATTTGAAGCACTTGACAGCAATTCAGTATCAAAACAGAAAATGAATCAAACCAGACCAATGGAAAATACATTTTCTTGATGAATGGCACGTGGCAGTTAGATTACGTAATTTAAACAAGTTGATTGTCTTTTGTTATACAACGTGTTAAAGCTGGCATGGCTTCTGAGGGTAATCGGTACAGAAAGAACCTATGAACAATCAGTGCAGAATTCAGTTTTAAGAGCTAGTTGTTGCTTAAAGAGAATGTTATTTTAAGAGCAGGTATATTTGCTAAGAATATATAGTTCTGTAGGATCATAGTTTTGTCAAAGTAAAAGCACACAGAGACATTTTATCAACAGTCACTGTGATTTATTGCAGCACATTGGAAACAACAACCTCATGAAACAGCAGGCATAAGGAAGTGTTTTCATATCCCCTCTGTTGTGGGATCTCATAGTATATGTGGAGATGTAGGCACGTATGGGGTATAGAGGTTTTGTCTCCCACAAATATGCTCTTTTGATGTTTTGATGAAAACAGATGGACAGAGGGTCAGTCAAAAAAGTGTTGCAGATGATTTAGCCTATACCTGGTTGCTGCATAAACTAAATCCAGTCAAAAGATATAGAGGGTGGCACACTGAAACAGATATTATACACAGGAATTTCCATTCTTGACCATGAGACCATGTATACTGCTGACCAGAAAGCAATTAGGGTCATGTTGAACTTGAAGACTGTAAAAAATAGAAGTATTTGGTCCTGATTTTCTGTCTACCGCCATTATTTAAGCTTGGTGTTGGAGTAAGAGTTAATGTGACCAAATCACCTATAACCAATTTTTACACCATAAAGTATGCAATGTGTGTGTGTGATCCATGTTCTGTTATTTAAAGGACACTAAACACCACAGCAGATGCCTAAAGTGGTTGGTCTACACAATTCTGCCCTCAATAAATACCACCTAGGGTGTGTACTGCTGCCCACAACTCTTCAATTCTTTAGTGAGTATGAGATGGAAACAGCCTTAGAGAAACACATACCTCTCAACCTCTTAGCACAAGAAATCTGGACAAAGCATAACATGATGGAGGGGAGAAGACCCAAATATAGGGACAGATTTTAGACATTGCTCTTATAAGCTTAGATAGTTGCCAGACTAACAGAATTTGTGTTAGCATGCATTTTCTGAAGAATATGAAGTCTGAAACTGAAATGTATGTCTTTATTTTGTGCCTTCATTCCTCAGAACATCCCAGTGATTTGCCGGAAAACCACACATTTTGTGAGGGACAGTCCAAAAATATGAAGCAAAGATCTGGACATTTTGCAAAAATCTAGACAGTTGAGAGGTATGCAGACATAGGAAGAACATACAAACTCCACAGACAGGCACTGGCCAGGTGTCAGGATTGAATCCTGTACCTTGTGCTTGGGAGGCAAAGATATTAGCCATTATGTCAACCACATCCGTTGCAAAAACTGCACTGGGTTAGAAGGCAAAGACAGGAAGAAGAAGAAGATAATCATTAGACACCATTCATAAGGGATGCCTGCAATAGCCTGCTGACCAGTCTACAGGGTATCAAAGGCAGATAGAAGGAGCACGTTTAGCAGCTTCTGAATGAAGAAAACACCACAGAAGTTGCACTGCCCCATACACATCATATGATGAAAGGCAAATAAGAAACCACACTTAAAAAGAAAAAAACAGCACTAAGGAAAATAAAGCCAAGGAAAGCTGCAGGTTCAGATGAGGCATACCTCTCAACTATCCCGATTTTCATACAATGTCCAGATTTTTGCCTCGTGTTTTCTGTCTGTTCTACATAAAATCTGTGGATTTCTAACAACTTAGTAAGGATTGAAATCACTAAAAAATGAGAAACATTTCAATTTCAGAATTCATGTACTTCAGAAAATGCATGATAACACAAAAATCTTTTATTCTAGTAATGTTCTAAGTATATAAGAGCAATATTCACAAATTGTCCCAGTTTCTGACCTTTTATCCCATCAGTATTTTTGTCTTTGTCCAGATTTCCTGTGTTAAGAGTTTGAAAGATATGAGATGAGGTAACAGCAGATACACTCAAAATGTTGAGTGACTTAAGGGGAGCAATGGCTTCTAACTGTGCTCAGCGCAGTATGGAGTGAATGCAGTACCCCACACGACTGGAATAAGCATACTAGTGCCAGTGTACAAGAACAAAGAGGGCATTCACAACTGTGGACAGTATATAGGTATCAAACTCTCTATCACACTCCTCTCACACTGCATAAAAGTGCTGCAGAGGGTGACTGATAAATAAAAATGCAGAGTAGTAGCAAGTAAGATGGGAGCTAAGCAGTTTAGACAGAGACTGGAATGAGCACAACCAATATGATGATTCAGTAAGACAGATAGTAGAGAAAAAACTAAAGATGAGGAAAGAGTCTAGATGGGCATTCCAAGACTTGGAGAAAACATATAACAGTGACCACAGAAAACTTATTTGAGCAGTTCTGATATGGTTCAAAGTCCAAGAAATATTGGTAGAATTATGTCATGCTATGGACGAGGACCTGATGACACAAGTAAGAGCAGACTCACAGACGGGGTTCTCAGTAGGACCAGAGGTGCATCAGGGTATAGCTCTGAGCTCATTGCTATTCATAGTGGTGACAGTCTTCATCATAAACAGGTTAAAGGAGAGACATCAACAAAGCTGGACACAGTAATCCCAAGTGCGGTGTTGTGTGTGTCATTGGTTGTGCTGTTTCCTTGTACTACATCACATCCTGAGTCAGGATCAGTGGTTGAGTATGGGGAGGAAGCAGATAGTGGGCAAGCAGCAAGCAGCAAGCATAAAGACAAAAATACAATCACACATTATATGTGCACCTATAAAAATGTATATTCAAATCCCTTATGGAAGATGTAACACTCCATTTTCCATCAGTATAACCCTATTTGTTTCTGGTTGACTTGGTTGTGGATGTGCAGAGTGTGATAGTCCTGCAACGTATGACATATAAACATGGCAGTAGCACAAGAATAATAAAGGTATAATGATGTCACAGATAGGGGAATGCTTAGTAACCATTTGAAATGTCAGGACCTGCTAGAATGAGTCCTACAACACAGAGACTGAATGGCCAAGAGACTGGACTTACGCATACTAAGCCTGAGATGCCATTTCTTGAAATATAAAGTTCATGGGGTGTTGGGGGTCTATCCCCTATGGTGGGGTGCGGGGGCTTGCCCCCTCTGCAAA
Organism: Protopterus annectens; assembly: GCF_019279795.1. Classification (NCBI taxonomy): domain Eukaryota; kingdom Metazoa; phylum Chordata; order Ceratodontiformes; family Protopteridae; genus Protopterus; species Protopterus annectens. Next base: position 306,357,193 of record NC_056726.1, read on the forward strand.
AAATAAGTTTAAAGGAGAAGAAAGATTTTTGAAACTCACTCCTCTGTTGTGTTTTTTGTTCTTTTTTTTAACTTGTCTTCACTCTACATTTTGAGTGCCACCATCTCAGTAGGGAGCTGGAACACTTACCTGTATGTCATCACTGGAGGAGACAACATAACTCCTAATGGTGTGCCGTGCTCTAGGAAACAATGTAAAACTGCTGCTAATGTATGAGATGTATGACCACATTTGTATGATGTTAATTAGCTGACTAACCATCACATAATATTCCTGCAATCTACAGAAAGTTAATATAACACATACCTAGTTATCTTGGCTGTGGCTGTGCATTGTGTGTTGATCCTGAAATGCATGACTTTTGAGCATGAAGGGTGCACAGGAATGATAGAGGTATAATGACATAATAGACAGGGAATCACATAGCTAGCATGTCATCACTGGCAGAGACAACATGACTCCTACTAGTGTGTGGAAGACATGATTTGAAATTGCTGTTAATATGGGAGACATATGACCTCTAAAGTGCAATATGTTGGGTAGTTTAATAAATGGTATACCACGGTGTTCATAGATGAATACTAGGCTATCTGCCCTGAATGGCCTTTTTAAGTCTAGGCAATAACCCAAAGGGACGATCAAACTATGTGCCTTGTGCCTCTAAGAGAAAGACTTTAACCATTATGCCAAACCTCCCACACATAAGATTACATCACTCCAGACGGGACTTATCCCCAGCTTAGGAAGCCAATGCCTTATTCATTAGGCCACTGGGGTCTTAGCAGGCTGACCTCAATGCCACCCTCTGAAATATGCTAATTCTGACAGAAGTGGCTGTGTGATATCAGAAACAACTGTATGTCATTCAGTTGGAGTCCTGCTATGCTCGATCACAGCATCGGCCATGCTAGCAATGTCATTCTACACCAAATTCTTCCATACTATTTCACTCATCCTTCCCAGCAGATTTCTGCCATCCTTCTCTACAGCATCAGTCATAATTTCATTCCCCTTGAGGAGAAGTTCCCCTTCCTAGCATAGTGTACTCATTTAGAACACACAAAGTATACATGTCAAGAGTATGAATTCAATGTGGTACGCTTGCACAATACTTATGTCTAGGATAAAATCAAACATGGATGCACATGATATGCATTAAGAGTACACTTCATGACAATAGACCTCATATTCTGTGCTTTAAGGAATACGCATTGTAAGTACAGTACCATGGTTGTTATATATTAGCACTAGTAAAATACATGACATGATAAACACCTTGCAAAGAATGACACATATGTGATTTACACATTCATGCATGTGTAACACAATGACATACATGTAAAAGAGATGGGTTTCAAACTCAAACAGTGAGCCCTTATACACTATAAATCCCTAAATTAAACTGCTATGTCAGCGTCATTGTAATACTGAAAATATTTCATAAGAACTGATGTATACAGACCTTTATCTAAGTCAGTAATGAGTGATTCAGGTCGGACACTTTTCCCCATGTTGTACAACAAGAGACATTAAAGGCAATAACATGTTCAATGTATGATTAATACATAAAATAGAATGCACACACATGAATGATGCATGCCATCTGTAAATATAAAATCACCATACCCATTTACTATCCATCTATGCAGCAAATATGTAGAGATAATCTGAGGACTCCTCTGTACACCTGTGGGTACAATGTGGATATCTGTAACTTTGACTGAAATCAGACCAGCAGGATAGCAACAGACAAAAAACCAGCAGTGCAGTACAAGTGATTAACAATTGCATATAATGACTACCCCAGAAGCTGCCAACATATAACATCATATTAAAAAAAAAAAAAAAAAAAAATAATATATATATATATATATATATATATATATATATATATATATATATATATTATATATATCATTAATATCATTATAAGGGACATGTGTGAAAACATTAAACCTCAGTGTAAGTCCTTATACAGCATCAATGGGTTCACACTAGGCAATTGGATTCAGATTCGGATGGGGTGTGAATGGAGGATGAAAAGTTAGCAAGCAAAGGAGAGTAGTAGTGCTGAAATTTAATTCATCCTCAATTCTTGGTGAGTACCTTCACAAGGTGGACCCTATTTTCTACAAAATCTCACCAAGGTGACACTGATATATAGACTGTATTTGTATAGCATATATCATGGACAGAAGTACGTAAAAAATTAAAAGAGATAGCTGGGTGCACAAGACCCAGGATAAAAAGTGCCCAATCCTGGTAGGCACACTGGTGCCAGGACTGGAAAAAATGACAGTGTAGAATCATCAAAATACGAAACATTCCTACAATGGGGCAGTAGCAGTCCACAAAAATCACAAAAACTGATAGGCGAAAGAAGAACCATAAAGACAATAGAGTGGACTATTGAGAATAAGAAAGACATTATGTATTTTTACTATTATGCAAAACGCCCAGAATTTCCAGACACAAGATATACAAAACGATTAAGAGAGAAATTAGAAGAAAGAAAAATACTTCCACAAGAAAAACTGTCAGAAGATTCAAATGAAAATTTGCAATAATTAATACAACAAATTTCGAAAAAAACAGTATATAGATCAAGAAACCTTGCCCTGTTTGGAAAAAAAAAGCATCTGAGGAAGTTCCAAAATATAAACAACAAAACCAAGAGATACTTGAAAAGTATAAAAAAGAAATATGGACATGGGAAAGAGAGAGAGATTTGATATGGTGCAATATTTATGCAAAGGAGAAAGCCAAATTAATCAATATAAAGAAGGCAGCCCCAAAGATATTCAAAGAGAAATACAGGCAAAGGCATCCGGATATGAAAAATTTCACAATAAAAAAATAATATCACAACGATGGAATGTAAAAAAGCAGATTACTAAAATAGAAGTTAAAAAAATTGAAGTTGAAGTTATGGAATGCCTGTGAAGTGAAGGATTTCATGTAGAACGAGTCCCATAAGTAAAGAGAAACAGGAAGATCAGGAGATGTCAGAAGACAAAATATGGACATAGGAAAGAAAAAGAGAATTAATATGGGGTAATATCTATGCAAAGCAGAAAGCAAAACTAATCAATACAAAAAGAGCAGCACCAAAGATATTTGAAGAGAAATAAGGCAAAGGAATCCAGACATGGAAAACTTTACAATACAAAAAGTAAGAAGACAAAGAGGAAAAGTAGAAAAGGAGATTAGTAATGGAGAAGTTAAATAAATAGAAATTGAGGTTATAGAGTACCTGTGGGGTGAAGGATTCAGTGTAGAACATCTAATTCAGAAAGCACAACAACAGGATAGAGCAATGTATATCCAAATTAAGGGGAAAGCAGTGGAACAGGAAGCAATTGGTCAGGTGCCATATGGAAATATGTTGGAGCTTTCCACAGGAAATGAGTATAAACATTCACTTGAAGCTGGATGGCAAGAGAAGGAACAGGAAACTGTGGAAACTCTGACACAGTTAATGTTGAGGAGTGACAGGCCATTGAGTTCTCATATAACAGAGCAATGGATGGCACATGATGAAATTGAAGAGAATGTGTCACAGGAAGATGCAACAGAACTTTCTATAGAATGCCCACAGGAAATGGAAAACAAAAACTGTCCCTCAGTTTAGAAGAAAACAAGCTAAGAGAAGAGTTGCTTGACTTAATAGAGATAAATATATTAAGATCAGTGAAAGTAATGGACTGCAGAAGGTCAAAAAACTCCAAAATGCAGAAGTTTGATAAAACAAATGAACACAGTAATTAGGACTGTCCTTAGAGATCCATGCAATATAAGAGACATAAACAAGATATAGTACTGTGCAGCTAAATTAATAACTGATAAAGTTCTACCACAAGAACACAGGGTAGTGAGGGAGAGAAAGGGGAGAAATCAAATACCAACATGGAAGTATCGAACAGAGAAAACTATAAAGCAACTAAGACAAGAAGTGTCACTGCTAGAAGAGTATAGAAGAGGGAACAGATCAACAAAAATACTTAGAAAGATAGACATGATAAAAGCAATGAGCAATAGTAGAACAGTTCAGGATCTATCATGCACTATCGCAAATAAACTAAAAATCTCAGCACAGGCAGAAAAACTTACAAGATACGCAGATAAATATAAAGGAAAATAACAAAATAATCAATTTATTGATGACCCAAAAAAGTTTTACAGAGAACTGGGAAACAAGGTAAAAGGAATTGAAAGACCGCCAAGAAAAGAAGAAATAGATACATTTTGGAGAAGTATCTATGAAGATCGTATGGAACATAACAAAGATGCTAAATGGATAGAAGAAATAAAAGAAGGAATAAGACGTTTAAAGGTACAGAATATGAAATGAGATGAAGTAACAGCCAGAGAGACTGAAACAAAGTTATGAAAAGCCACAAACTGTAAAACCCCCAGGCCCAGATGCAGTACCTAACTTCTGGTTAAAAGGATTATCATCTTTGCATGAAGATTTAGCTATGAGTAAGAACTATTTATATGCGCACCCTAAACAGGCACCAACCTGGCTAATAACAGATGATCCCTCTGTGGGCTGCTGTGTCTCCTCGGGCTGGGAGTAGATATCCCTCATACTGCACACCTGGGTTCCTGTCCTTCCCTAGCCAAAGAAGCCCCGTGGACATCATAATTAAGCACCATAATCCTGAATTAGGATTTTACGTCCTCCCAAATAAGACTGACTTCCCAGAGTTGACCGTTTTGGAAAACTGCACACCTGGGTTCCTGTCCTTAGCCAAAGAAGCCCCGTGGACATCATAATTAAGCACCATAATCCTGAATTAGGATTTTACGTCCTCCCAAATAAGACTGACTTCCCAGAGTTGACCGTTTTGGAAAACTGCACACCTGGGTTCCTGTCCTTCCCTAGCCAAAGAAGCCCCGTGGACATCATAATTAAGCACCATAATCCTGAATTAGGATTTTACGTCCTCCCAAATAAGACTGACTTACCAGAGTTGACCGTTTTGGAAAACTGCACACCTGGGTTCCTGTCCTTCCCTAGCCAAAGAAGCCCCGTGGACATCATAATTAAGCACCATAATCCTGAATTAGGATTTTACGTCCTTCCAAATAAGACTGACTTCCCAGAGTTGACCGTTTTGGAAAGTATGTCCTAATCTTGTACTGCTTAACATTACTCTCCAGGACATATTTGCTCCCCTACCAGGTTAACCAGCAGCCCCCCCCCTCCAATTTTGACTTTAGATCCCTTCTCCTTCCCTCCTCTACTCGGCTTTGTCCTTGAAAAACCTCTCTCTCTACCCTGAGTTTATTTGTCTTGGTAAACTCCCTGCCTGCTCTGTCTGATATCCTTCCTGTCTTGGCACTAGGTGGCACCCTTTACACTACTGCTCCCATAACCATTTTTTTTAGACTATTCTACTACAACACACACTGTCATTTCCAGTCCATATTTGACCTCTGCCTCTTGTTACTTCCCTCACGCCTGACTCCTCTACCTTACCCTCTACTATCACCTACCCCCCACTTACCATACAGTCTCCACAACCTTCTACTCTTGAGATCACCCTTACCTTTTCACCTGCTTCTCTCTTCTTGCCTGATTGTTTTTCTGCAACTGATCGTCTCACTTGCTAACCTGCATATTCCTATTCTCTTTTCCCACTCTCGATCCCCCTCTCCCTGTCTTACCTGTATTTACTCTATGACTTTTCTTTTGACCTGCTTGTTCCTTACCTTTCATAATACTGTGATTTACTCTTTAACTTGCCTTCCCTACCCTCCTCTTACTACGCTCACCTCCTTCTGACCATCATCTCCCCCTCAGTATTCTACTCTCGATTTCCTGTCTGCCTACAGCTCGTACTCTACCACTCTTCCTTCCATCCCTGCCATCCTCACCTATAGCTTCCTGATCCACATACTTGTTGTTGTTTTTCTGCCCTGTACTCCTATTCCTACTATCCCTACCTGTCTCCTCCCCCTCCAGCCTCATTTCCGTTTTCTATCCCACAAATACACCCATCCCCTAGCCGACTCCTCCCTATAGATTATCCCTCTGTGGGCTGCTGTGTCTCCTCGGGCTGGGAGTAGATATCCCTCATGTGAGTATTTGGCTTAAGTGCACTATTTGAGTGTTTTGTTTTGTTTATTCCTTTATTTTTCTCTTTGTATCCACTACTGTTGTCCGACATTTGTCGGATTAGCTCTGTATACCTGGAAATGTTGAACTGTACATTACGTTGCTGATGGGAACCACGTGGAAAGCCTTGTTCACTAGGAGCGTGCAAGGGGACGCACGGGCGGTTATCAGCCCTTATTTTACTCCTGTTTGGCCCTGAGCCAGCCATTACGCATGGTCGTTAAAACAGTTTATTTGCTATTTGATTTATTTTACTACCAGCGGTACCCGTGCCTATGTCCTATCTTTACATTTAGGCAAACAGCCATAGCGGTAGCATATACTTTAACTGCTCACTCTAAGCATCGCATACTACTGTTTAATGACGCTTAAGAGCCATAGATGTTTTACTGGCACCACAGTTGAATATTTACTATAACTTTGAAAGCCAATCTGTTTTTAGTGCTGCTTTTGTTAGAACAAACAGCCACAGCGGAAGCGTTCGGCATACCGCTCTCTCTAAGCCTGTTTGTTGGATAGTGCAGCGCTTAAAGCGCCTATGTAACTACTTAAACCTAGCAGCGGTTTCGCTTGGAAGGCTTTGTTTTTTCTTTCCTCCCTTCTTTATTGGCAAGCAACCCAGAGGTAGTGCCTATCCCATCAGCCTACCTTGGCCCACACCTGTAGCATAAGCTTTTGGATGCTGAGGGGGTTTTTTTCAACTATAGCGCGATATATGAGTCCGCACGCATGTATTTCCTACATCGTGCTTACCACAGTCGTAGTCTTATTTTGTTCACTCTGATTACCTCGGTGGATACCCCTTACAACCTCTCTGTTGTCAGCGTTACCCCTTGCTGCAGCTTATCGACAGCGTTCCTTGCCTAAGACTAGCCTCCACGTGGTCTCCCACAACTTCTAGCTGGCGTTCTCAGGAAACTGTAGCTGTTTAAGACTTTTTTTATGCTTAAGTTTTTAATACTGGAATGTTTTTGCACACTGTTTCTTTTGTAAAGCTCCTGACAAATGCCTATCAGCTCCGTGCACATATGTACACAAAGTATGTAATATTTTGACCTTTACACATTGAGGCAACGCTATATTCTACCTTGTACCCCCCTTGGGATTCCTGTACTCATTGGCTATAGATGCATGGCTGTGAATGTTGTGTCCTGCCATTTCTCTTGAAGCTGCTGACTGCCTGTTACTCATATTGAAGAGTGGAACCTATTTAATCAGTGTGGTAGATCTCGCCTGCTTAACTGTTATTTTAGATGTAACTGTTGCAAGGTTGTTATTGAAATCCCTACTGTGTTTTATGAGCAATCTAACTGAACCGCTTAATACAATGTGTCTTACAGTAGTCTGTGCACTGACCTGTTCGTTGATTTAAAGCATATGTACTAGCTATGTGGTACAAACTTCATTGACTAATTGACTTTTTTTTCCCCTTTTTCTCTCTCTACCTATAACATTATCAGACTGCACACCTGGGTTCCTGTCCTTCCCTAGCCAAAGAAGCCCCGTGGACATCATAATTAAGCACCATAATCCTGAATTAGGATTTTACGTCCTCCCAAATAAGACTGACTTCCCAGAGTTGACCGTTTTGGAAAGTATGTCCTAATCTTGTACTGCTTAACATTACTCTCCAGGACATATTTGCTCCCCTACCAGGTTAACCAGCAGCCCCCCCCCCTCCAATTTTGACTTTAGATCCCTTCTCCTTCCCTCCTCTACTCGGCTTTGTCCTTGAAAAACCTCTCTCTCTACCCTGAGTTTATTTGTCTTGGTAAACTCCCTGCCTGCTCTGTCTGATATCCTTCCTGTCTTGGCCACTAGGTGGCACCCTTTACACTACTGCTCCCATAACCATTTTTTTTAGACTATTCTACTACAACACACACTGTCATTTCCAGTCCATATTTGACCTCTGCCTCTTGTTACTTCCCTCACGCCTGACTCCTCTACCTTACCCTCTACTATCACCTACCCCCCACTTACCATACAGTCTCCACAACCTTCTACTCTTGAGATCACCCTTACCTTTTCACCTGCTTCTCTCTTCTTGCCTGATTGTTTTTCTGCAACTGATCGTCTCACTTGCTCTTCCCCCCACCCTACCCCCAATTCTCACCCACCCCCAGGGGCCCTACCTTTATAGTTATTTAGATACTCCCCCTATTAGCTAACCACCTATCCCTTTTCCGGTACACATCACCTTGCAATACCATACTCCAAGTCCTACAACCACACCCTCTCTCCACAATCTTATCTTACTACCTCACCCCACTCTACTATTTATACCACACAGTCCTATACTTGCTAAACTCATCTCACTAGTAACATGCCTTTAAACCTTAACACAATCTTTTTACTTCTCCTTCTTAACATCCTTCTCTATTACCATACTCTTACCTCCTATGAATATCTTATGCTTAACCAACCTCCTGTATTAGCCAAACACACCACATCTACACTTCCTCTACTTGAACAAGCACATATTAATATACTATCAACCTCTCCCTACCTTCCCCCACTCTACCACAAAGTACACCACTACAGATTCCAAACCTCTAAACGATTTTATCTAATACCCTGCAAAAACCTAAAAGTATTTCAAGTCCCGCAAACACTATTATTAATACATGGTGACATCCACCCCAACCCTGGCCCCAATACTCTCATGAGCCACACCCACTCAAACCTGACTACTAACTGTTCTACTTCACCCTTCTCCCCTGACTCCCTCTGTATTGCTCACCTAAATATTCGCAGCATCAACAACAAAATCACACAACTTCATGCCTTAATTGATTTCTATGCTTTTGACATTCTCTGTCTCACTGAAACTTGGCTTAAACCTAGTACGAAAGACAACGAATTCACTCCCCCAGGCTATAGTACCTTAAGACAGGATTGTCTTAATAAAAAGGGCGGGGGAGTGGCCCTTCTATACAAATCCCACCTACAGGTAGCATTAATAAATTCCTTGCCCCCCTCCCTAACTAATGCTGAAATACTCAGTTCCAAGCTCCAAGTTAATAAAACCAAGGCTATATATATCATATGTTCCTACATCCCTCCAGGCAACAACATCAATACACTAGAAAATATCCTAAGCTGGGTCTCCAGTAACTTTCCACAAGAAACCATAATCTTAGGGGACTTCAATATTGACTGGAACTCCTGCATATCTCCCAAACCCTCCATTCACCTTAATCTCTTTAACTTTCATCAAACCATTAACTCCCCTACTAGAATACACAAATCAACCCACAAACAAACCATTCTAGATTGGATACTAATTAACAACAACCCTCTCCTATAAAACAGGAATTCTCCCTGACAACATCAGTGACCATCTCCTGACCTTTATCTGTAAACAAAAATATAGCAATCCCAAGCTAGCTACCTACCGTACCATACACAACAAAACAGATTTTAACCTAGCATCCTTTCAAAATGAACTCAAAGAATATAACTGGTCAACTCTAAAATACCTCCCAATAGACGAAGCAGTAACCCATTTCAACAATACCTTCCTACAAATTCTACACCATCATGCCCCACCCCTTAATTAGACTAAGCTCCAAGGCTGCCCCATGGCTCTCACAAACTACTAAACAAAATATGCGAGCTAGAAATAAATTATGGAATAAATGGAGATCCACAAAAAACCCTGCTGACCACCAGAACTTCAAACACCTGAGAAACACCACAAAGAAACTTATCTATCTGGATAAAAAAAACTATCACTTTAAATATCAACAAAACCAAAACCAAAACCCCAAACAATTTTGGTCAGGAATAAACAAATTACTCCATCCAGGGAATACCAAAACCCCTACCCCAGCTAGCCTAGCCCAAAGCCAACCCGACATAATAGCCAACACTTTCAATGACTTCTTCTCTCAAACTGTCGCCTCTCTGGCAAACACCATGACTCCCCCCCTATCCCTCCAAATAACCCCTACCCAAAACAACACCCCCATACTAAAGTTTCATACTGTCTCCACTACCTATATAATTACTATCTAAACTCAAACCTTGCACCCCTTCATAGACAAACTACCAGCTGAATATCTTCAACTAGCTGCAACCGAACTAGCCTACCCAGTCTCCATCTTAATAAACAGAACAATAACTGAATCCAAAATCCCTTCCTGTTGGAAAATCTCCCATATCATTCCCCTCCACAAAGGAGGTAACTCTAACGAACTCTCAAACTTTCGGCCTATTGCCCTTCTATCTCCACTATCCAAAATAATGGAACGCTGCATACACCATCAACTCTTACATCATCTCTTGAGTAATAACTTGCTTGTAGACTCACAACATGGGTTTAGGCCCTATCACAGTACTTCTACTGCCCTTCTCTCCTTCACAGACATAATAAACAAAAATCGTAACAACAACCTGTTCTCCTCTGCACTATTCTTAGACCTCTCAAAAGCATTTGATATGGTCAACCATCAACTTCTCCTCCACACTTTAGAATCCCTGTCACTTGACTCACTAGCACTACAGTGGTTTGATTCATACTTGACAAATCGAAAACAAGCAGTCCTTTGGGACAGCCATCTATCTTCTCAACTCCCAATTACTATAGGCGTCCCACAAGGGTCCATCTTAGGTCCCCTACTTTTCTCTATATTTATAAATAACCTACCCACTTCCCTCCCTACATCCACCTGTATACAGTATGCTGATGATTCTACTCTCATCTGCTCTGCTCCATCCCCAGTAGAACTACATTCCTCTACCCAATTGGTTTTCACAGCAGCAGAAAAATGGTTTCAACATATCTGTCTCCTCCTAAATCCCAAAAAAAACAAACTTCTACTCTTCACCCCAACCCTTAAATCCACTCATATCACTTTTTCCATTGTGTCCTGCAATGGCACTATCATCAAACCTGACTTTTCCACAAAACTGCTAGGTGTCACTATAGACAATCAGCTAAACTTTGACTATCACATTGATTTAACTATCAAGACAGTAAATAAAAAGATAGGAGCCCTTTACAGACTTAAGCCCTTTCTTACTGCCACATCCCGAGTATCTCTTGCCCAAACTCACCTCATCTCCACACTACTGTATGCCTCTCCCTCCTTTATTAACATATCTAAAGCTAACCTTCAGAAACTTAAGCTAGCCTACCATAGCATTGCCAGATTTGCAACTGGCTCTCCATTCCGTACACATCACTGTCTTAACCTAAAGAAACTCAACTGGCTAGAACTTCCAAATCTAATACTCCTACAGCAATTAGTCATCACTTTTAAAATTCTACATTACCCCTCCAACACACCCATACTGAACAACCTTATCACACCTTATAAAAATCTTACCTCACTTCATTCAGCCAACAAGCTCCTAGTAACTTCTATCAAATCTCATAATAAAGCAGGTGACTCCTTATTTGCAAACACTATCGGATCTTATTGGAATAAACTTCCCACTGGACTGACCTCCCTAGCCTCATGTCACCTTTTTAAAAAACAGATTAGAAATCATTTACAAACTCACTGGCTATGCCCTTGCTCGAATCCTGACTGATAACTGATACACTACCTGCTCTCATAGTTAACTCTGTATATTATTTGTATCTTGCTTTTTCACAAAGTTTGATTCTTTTCTGTTTTAGTGACTTTGTTAAATTGTATAGTCTCTAGTATGATAGTGGAGCTTTCCTCCTCAACCCTGTGTAGAAAATATACATGTATCAAGCTACACAAGCCCGGTAATACTGTATATTCAATTTTACTTTACTTTTCTTTTGTCATTATTTTGTTTCTTTTACTGTTTGATTGATTGTTATCTCTATTACCTGTATCTGTTTAAACTGTAAAGTTATAGTATGATAGTGGAGCTTTTCTCCTCGGGCCTCTGCTGAAAATGGACATGTATCCAGCCAGACTAGCCCGGTTAACAAATGTAAAATAAAATAAAATAAATAAAATAAATAAGAGTGAACCTGCAAGCTACCCTAAAAATTGTAGACCAATAACTTGCCTTCCGACGACGTATTTCTGGAATTGATGCTGACAAAGTCTATAGTGATTTAGAGGAAAACTCAATTATGGCAATAGAACAAAGGGCAATAAAAGAAAGTCATATGGAACAAAGAATCATTTGCTGTTAAATAATGTCATAGTGGAGAACTGTAAAAAGGGAAATAATTTAAGTATGGCATGGACTGACTACAACAAGCATTTGATAGTATCCCACATTCATGGATAAAAGAGCTCTTAAGAATGTATAAGATACACCCTACACTGATCAACTGCATTAAAGTGACCATGAAATATTGGCAGACCACTTTGCAATTAAGCCATGATAAAGGACAGATTATTATCCCAGGGATAAAAATTCAAAGGTGGATATTCCAGGGTGACTCTCTGTCACCACTGTTATTCTGCCTTACCCTTAACCCATTAAGCTGTCTACTTAACAGCTGGGGTCATGGCTATAATATGGCTCCTAGAAAACAACAAAGTGTAAAGACATCTCATCTTCTCTTTGTCGATGATTTGTAACTGTATACCTCACCAGATGAGGAACTGAAAGCACAACTGCAAGTTGTCAAAACTTTTTCAGATTATATAAGGGGTCTATATTACAAGATCGAATGCTTAGGTGATCGAACACCTAAACATCGAACTTGTAATATCGAAAGCAAAAAACAGTGAATGGACGATTTAACGGAGGGAAAGATTTCCCTTGGCTGTTCTCTGGATTTTGCCGTTTTGTCTTCTGTAGAGCGATCTCGAAGTTGGTATATTTAGTTGGGGGGTGTGAGGGGCACAGCTCCCCATATCGGGGGGGGGCAAAGCCCCCCACTTAGTTTGGGTGCAAAGTTTTTTTTTCCATGGTCGACTGACGTGTTTTCCTGCGCCATTTGACATTTTTGGGTTCGATATTACAAGTTCAATGTTTAGGTGTTCAATCACCTAAGCATTCGATCTTGTAATATAGATGCGATATAAGAATGTCATTTGGTCTTGATAAATGTGCAAAAGCAACCTTTAAAGTAGGAAAACTGCAGCATCAAGAAAACATCAGTTTGGGACAAGAATGTGATATAAAAGAACTTGAGCAAGGCAGAGTATATAAATATTTTGAAATTGATGAAGGATCGACAATTAAACAGGAACAAATGCGGTTAAAACTTAGTAAGGGGTACTTTAGAAGACTTAAATTAATCCTGAAATCAGCACTAACATCCAGGAACAAAATCCATGCTATAAACCAATGTACTCTTCCTGCCCTAACTTACAGTTTTGGAGTGATTGACTGTCCCTAAAATGTGTTGGATAAATTAGATAGGAAAACAAGAAGGATGCTTCATGCTCACCAAATGATTTATAAAAATCAGTGCATACCAAGGTTATATATTCCCCGTTCCGAAGGAAGGATGGGCCTCCTTGAAATTGATTACATGTACAGATTTGCAATAATGGGACTCCACACATATCTGTTGACCTCACAAGACCCAAATGTAGTGAAAGTTTTAAAACATGAGGAGAATAAATCTAAGATGACTTCACTGCTTAGGCTAGCAGTAGCATATCGGTGTCAAGCAGGAATAGAAATCAAACCACACGTGAATAAAAACCCAGCAGCAATTGAATGTGCCAAAAAACAAAAGAAAGAATATCAGGTGAAGGACCAGATGAGAAGGCAAGAAACGTGAAAAATGCATAAATATAGTTGCAAGTATAGAAAACTTCTGGAAGAACCTCATATTGATCAAGAATGAATGCAGAAATGGTTAAGCAGAGGCAAATTCAAACCAAGAAAAGGAAGGTTAATATTGGCGGCCCAAGATAGTGGGCTACGTACACGCTAGTTTACAAAGTCCATTGAACATGTGGGAGAAACAGACAAATGTAGGTTTTGTAAAACATAATTGGAAACAGTTGTTCACCTCTTTGCTGGTTGTGACATACTAATGACAGAAGGACTGTATACTGAAAGTCATAATAATGTGGCTAGACTGTTGCACTGGGGATTGTGCACATTATGGTGCTGAAGTGGCTCAAAAACACTGAAAACATGAGCCACAAACTATCACAGAAAATGATGAAGTCTACATCACATGGGATCATTCATTGCCGACAGTTCAAAAGGTAGTTGCTAGAAAACTGGATATAGTGGTCCAAGAAAATAAGACAAAAGTAGCATCGGTCATTAAAACTGTCACACCCAGTGACTACAGCGTCCTACATACAGAGATACACAAAGTCATAAAATATCAGGATTTGCAAGCAGAAAAGAGATCAGTGTGGAAGAAAGATACCCAGATAGCTTCAATAGTAGTAGGAGCAATGGGTCTTATAAAAAAAGAGTCTACAATCATATTTAGATATGCTGCCAGCACATATAACTCCATACAAATTGCAGAAGAAGTCATTACTGGGCACATTGCGGGTGCTACGAAGAGCACTTTTGGCTAACATCAAAGAGTGAAGCAATAGTAATTTCATGAACTTTAATTGCCCTTTGACTTAGGAATGGGGGTCCAGTCTCATCATGTTATTAGAAACCCAAAAGGTTTGGAGAAATTAAAGAGGCAATTACTCTACAGGCTATTAAATGCCTAGGCAATAACCAGACAGCAACCAAGGGTGAGAATCAAAGCCTGCATCTTGTATTTGTGAGGTAAGCACCTTGATCATAATGCCAGCCCCCAATCCCTTGCTATGTTTGTAAACACCACTCAAAATGCAGCCAAATGTCAGTTATCAGTTGTAGTATCATGGTTTCCATTATATAGAACAAGAGTATAATTGAGTTCGCCTCTGTTAGACCTATGGATTCTGTCAGAATCTGAATAATTAATGAACATTATGAATGTGTACAACACAACTGCAGTGCATTGTAATCATTAGGATATATACCTCTATAAAATTAATGATTTTCAAATATAGCCTAGGAATGAATAATGTGAACAGTTGTCTTAAATACATTTACATCCATATAATTAATGCTGTTCATTTGCACATAATGTTTCCAAATCACATCACCATGCACCAGTATAAACTAGGTGAACTCTGAGTAAAGTCCTATAGTTTGGTATATTAGAGCGATAAATACCATCCTCTGTACAGCTACAGAGGCTGTTATTGACATCTACCAATAAATTTATCTCACCCCAATATACCAGATTTAAAAAGTCACTCTGGGAGTGGTTCACTTCATTCTAACTTCATCTACAAACTGTGTAGCACTTCAGTGAGCCTTACTGAATACATCATTCCAAGGACAGTGTAAATGGTGAGATGACTGAGATGTATCAAAGTGCTAAACTGGATGGACCAAGAGTCTATGCACCTTCTTCATGTGTACATTGGGCATGAAGGAGGGATACAAGCTTGCTGGTGGACCTCAATGATTGACCCATAGAACATCATCACCAGAGAACTCTACTAATGAACTGGGCTCCACAGGAAAGTTGTTCAGGTCCACCATTATTATGATGAGTAGCACTGGAGGATCCCTCAGGTGCTTTGGGACTGGATTACCAAGGTTCATCGTGCTCAGTGGGAACCCTAGAGGAAGTCAGATTTTTCACATCTTAACATCTCATTCTGTAATGTTTTCTCAGTCAAATATTATAATAAATGTTTTTCACATTTAAAACCAAGATAACATGTATCTCAATACATTTGTATAATAGCAGGTGCAATATCAGAGTCTCCATATGTATTTCATTGCAGTACGTCTTCACAGAAATATTGGTACATGATTTGTAAACCTATATAATGCAAGTGTTAGCAACATGTAAAACAGCATTCTGTTAGTTTATTGTGTATGTCAAGAATATTACTTGTCCTTACAGTAATTGCATCAGACATATATAACCATAATTAGCAGAAAATCCATAAATATCTATACCTATATTCATATCTATATCAATAGTGAGATAAATATCTAGTTTCATATATAGATAACAGACAGATAGATCAGTTTGTATATATAGCTGCCTGTTTTATAGTACTACATAAGAGAGAGAGAGACTAGCAGTTATCACAATATGATGAGTAGAATGAGGAATTCAGTCTGGGTAATGAAAGATGCAACTGTTATGAAATGATCTGGTTGAAGTGGCAGGGCTCTATATGTGGGTGTTGTTTAAGCAATAACCCATGCCTGGGTGTGGGTAATGCTGGATTTACCCACGGTTGGTGTGGTTTCACCCGAGTGGCCAAACAAAGACAACCGTGGGTAAATCCAGCATTACCCACACTCAAAAGTTGGTTATTGCTATTATACAATGACACTATCTAAGAAAAATATACTTACTTTTCTTAAATAATGGCATTGTATTATGCCTCCTTGCTGCCTTTCCACAGCTGTCCAGTATTCTGCGGCAGTTCTGATGTACTGCGCATGCATATGGTTGCGCAGTACAGCAGAACTGTGTGTGGAAGCAACAGAGAAAGGAAGATCTCCGTTGCTTTTAAAAATGTGCCTCGCTGTGTTAAACGAGTTTAACATAGCGAGACAGCTTTAAAAAAAGTAACGGAGAAAGAAAGATCTCCGTTGCTTTTTTTTTAAGATAGCTCGCTATGTTAAACTCATTTAACATAGTGAGATAACAGCAACGGAGCTCTTCCATTCTCCATTGCTGTCCAACAAAAAAAAAAAAAAAAAGACATACTAATGGAAAAAGTCCAGGCGGCCGGACCTTTTTCCATTAGTATAAGTCTGATTTACAACATGCACGCTGAACAATCAGCGTGCAAGTTTGGGAATATTAATGGGGGGGTCATTGTATAAGACAGATTAATACTGTAGGATCACATCCCAGAAAGTATATTTACTTTTCCTTGACAGATACATTGCAGGATTACTGTTGGTCCTTTGTCATTATTGAAATGTAATATTTATTTATTTATTTATTTTATTTTACATTTGTTAACCGGGATGGTCCGACTGGACACAGGTTCATTTTCAGTGGAGGCCCACGGAGAAAAGCTCCACAGTAATTAAAATTTTACACAATATGTTAAAATACAGTATACAGAGAATTTTCAAACAATATATTAAAATACAGTATACAGCAGGAGGCATAAAAAACCTATATATACAGGAAAACATAGTCACACATGGTTAATAACAGAATAAGTATACAAATTCAATCAGCATTAGGAGAAGACCTAGACTGTAATATATATTACAGTAGGTATATTAGGAAGTGAGGTATATAATTAGAATAATTTGAGGACTTATGTAATACATGGGCATAGCCACTTATTCTTTCTGTGTTCTAAGTGAGTTTTTAAAGTGAGAAGATGTAGGGGCAGAAATCAGAGCAGGAGGCAAATTATTCCAGGTTCTAGCTATGGAGTGGGAGAACAGTGCTTTTCCTGCAGTATTGTTAGCCTTAGAGATACAGAGGAGGGGTTTGTCTGAAGATTGAAGAGGACGATTTGTATTATAGTGGGTGAGAAGTTGGCCTAGTGCAGGTTTTTTTTCTGGATGTGTTACTACATTGTAGGCAATGGCTAATTGGTGATAGGTTAGTAGATGGAGGAAGTTCCAGCCATTGCAGTTCCCTTAGAGCTTGGCAATGGTAGGTTCTAAAGGTGGAGTTGTTTGCAAACTTGGCGATTTATTATAACATGATTCGTGTCTGGCAAGGTCAAGTTTTCTAAGCTGGGTAAGAATTGGAGCAGCATACATTAGGGTAGACAAGAGGTGAGTTTGGGCTAGGGTAATCCGTGCTTGTTTCGAGAGGGATTTCCTGTGCCTATATAGTGTTCCAATTTTTTTATGGACTTTTTTGATAGTTTGTGAAATATGGATGTCAAAGTGTAGATTTTTATCAATTTCAACACCTAGGAGTTTGATATGGTCAGAGGGAAAAATAATAGTGCCATTTTTGGAGGAGATAGTGAAGGATAGAGGGGTGGAAATTGTTTTGTTGGGGGTGAAGAGTAGTAATTTGGTTTTATTACGGTTTTGGATAAGTTGGATATGAGCGATCCAACTTTCCACAGAGCTAAAGGATTCCTGGGTGAGTTGTTGTAGGTTGTGAAGTGATGGAGCTGAACAGATAAGAGTTGAATTATCAGCATATTGTATAAGTGAAGCATGCTGTGTGGTGGTATGGAGATTATTGGTAAATATAGAGAAAAGTGGGCCTAATATGGAGCCTTGTGGTACACATATGGTAGTTGGGAGTACACTTTGCCATTGGACAGATTGTTGCCTATCTGACAGATTTTTAAACCAGGTTATAATGGAAGGGGCAAAGGATAGGGATGTCAGGGTGTCTAGTAGTAAGAAATGTGAAACCATATCAAATTCTTTAGAGAGGTCTAGAAATATTGCAGATACAAAGTTATTATTATTTCTATGTTGGTTGATCAGATTGGTGAAAGAGAGCAGAGCAGTGGTTGTGCTATGGTGTTGTCAGAACCAATGCTGTGTGGGGGAAAGGAGATGGTGTGAGTTTAGGAATTGTGTTACCTGAAAATATATATATATATTTCTCTAGCATTTTAGATAAGGGGGATAGAATGGCAATGGGGCAATAATTTGAGTATTCGTAAGAGTTTCTGCCTTTATATAGTGGAATAATGTATGATACCTTCCATAGCTGTGGGACATATGCTTCTTGTATGGAGCAATTGAGAAGGATAGAAATAGGGTAGGATAATGATTCAGCAGCTATTTTAGGAAGTTGGCTGGTAGATTGTCAGTGGAAAGGGTGGTAGGTTCAGTTTTAGGCGGTGTTTTTTTAATTGTTGAGGTGGGAACGTCTGAGCATAAAGGATGGGATGTTGTCAGGGCATTTGGTTGGGTTATATGTAGGGCTGTTTATGGATAGCTGGGAGGATAGTGTTAAGATGGATTCTGTGAAGTGGTGATTGAATAGGGAGGCGATATCCTTGTTGTCATTCATGGAGTGAGGAGTGGGAGTGGTAGTTTTACCTGGTTTTAGGAGAGAGTTAATGGCATGCCAAAACATTTTTTGGATCTTTTGAATGTTTGTTTTGGATATTGAGGAAGTAATTTTGTCTATTGAGTTTAGTTTGTCTGTTGGCCTGATTTCTAAGTTGTAGGTAACTTTGTTTGGCTAGGCTAGTATTGTCTTTCTTCCAAATTTTCCAAGCCTTTAGAAGGGCTCTAGTTAACCTAGTTAGCCATGGTGCATAGTTTGCCTTGGCTCTTATTTTCCTAATTAGTGTGAATCTATCAAGGATATTGATGAGAATATTGTTAAGTAGTCAACGGCTTGGTCTATATTTATGGTTTGCAGTGGTTTCCAGTTACTATGTTTTAGAATACTGTTTAGTTCTTGTATATTTAGTTTACGATCATCTCTGACTTGTCTAAAAACAATGGGTTTGGCTATGTTGGTACGTTTCTGCAGGAGGATGGTGGGGAGATGGTCATGAAGACCATCAGGAAGGCATCCTGTCTGATAATTTTTTTGTGGCAGTTAACTAGTGTTCAATCTAGAATATACTGTTTGTTGGGTTTTTTGTCGATTCTAGAGGGTTTTTGGATAAGTTGGGTAAAACTGTAAAGATTAATATGGTTAGTGGGGTTGTTAGCAGTACAGGCTGAGCAATCAGTGTTCAGGTCACCTAGTGGTTTCTTGGGGGAGATTATCTGTGGCCCATTGCAACATTTCTTCAGTGATGGGAGATTTAGTACCTGGGGGAATATAATAGCAGAGAATGATGATAGTTTTAGTGTCATTTATGCTTTGGGTTGAACCTAAGGTTTCGGCATTTTGAAATTTAGGTATGGGGGTTTGTAGAGGTTTGATGTTGATTGTATTTTTGTAGATGATAGCAACTCCACCTCCTTTTTTGCCCACTCTATCCAGTCATAGGATATTATATTCTGGAGGGAGAATTTCTTCATTTTGGGTACTGGGTTTTAGCCATGTCTCGGTAATGGTTAGCATGTCAGGGGAAGTAGTGAGCTATAAATGAGTGTAGGTCAGAAAGTTTGCTAGAGATACTTCTGATGTTGTCATTCAGAATCAATAGATCAGATTTGCCTAGCAGAGAGTAGAGAGTTTTGTGGTCCAGGGTTTGGGTGTATGTCTCCAGATATAAGTAGATATTTAGTGATAAACAGTATGCATTTAATTGTGTGCACTATGTCTATTTTGGATCTAAATTATGTTTTTCTAGTGTAAGATGGTGTTATGTGAGACTTATGAATGTGCAGGATTGTATTTAAATAATGTAGAAGAGATAGGAAAGAAAATGTGTAAGTGTATATTTGTTTGAGAAAGTGTTATGTGGAATGATGTGTTTTCTAGTGATGTGTTTGTATATAATGATGTGATGTTTGTTAGGTATGTGAGGGTTAGGAAGAGAAATCCTAGGATTAATGGTATTTTATGAGGGAGTAATTGCTGGGTCTTAGTAGTTTTGGGGTTCAAGTATGGGTGTGAGTGTGAATGCATGGCAAGTAGATAACATGTACCTTTTTAAGGTAGAAATTTGATAGGGGGTGTGTATAAGAGATCTTTGATTGGAGGAAGGTATGTTCAGTTGATCTGGGGTTAGAATAAATGTAGAGGTAGTGGGGGCAATTGGGAAATGGGGGCAGGGTAGGGGAGTGGAGTGAGCCAAGCATAGTGAGTCGAACGGAGCAGGGCTACACCAGTCCTCGTGACTGCAGAACCTATCTATAGAGCTGGTCAGGACACAACAGTAAAAGGAAGATACCTCTGTAATTAAGCACGAATGGCAGGGAGTTCTGCATATTCAAGGGGGGGTAGACACAAAGTAATACAAGGTTGTGAGTCAGAAAAACTGGACTAGGCCAGCTGCTAAAAAGAAAACAGGAAAAGCAAACAAAGTCAATTCCAGGTCAGTGTAATGCAGTATCTTCCTAATAACTACAAATCGTATGCTAGTAATCTAGTACAGTGTGGTAAAACGGACTACCACTTCTACAGGGAAAAACAATTGAAGCATGGGATGCAGGTACATAGGTAAACTTTTTCCAAGAGAAAGTAGTTTTAAGTAATTGACCTAGGAGTACAATAGGAAGAGAAAAATGGGGGGGGGGGGCAGTAGTCTACACATGTACAGTGAAAGGGGAAAGAGTCTTCAGTTTAGAGGACAGATTAAATACAACTCTAGCATACACTACTGTAGCTGAAAGCACTTTAGTGTTCCACCGATGCAGGGTCTCACAGTGCAGAGCAACGAGACAGCCTTGTGTTGACTGGAGGTTGGCCAAGACACAGGATGAATCTTTTGCTGAGGGAAATGCGTGCACACTACTGGGGATTCCTATGAAGCAAGGCAGAAAATCTAAGTAAAAAAAAAAAGCATACTTGGTATAGTAATGTATATATATTGCTTTTTGCTGACTGACATATAATATTGATGCAGCATATGTAACTTAAATGAGGAAATAAACACAGTATAGAAAAGCTGTGCAAGATCACTAAAGCAAACAAAGGCCTAACATTTATTTCCTCTACATATGTATCAGCGATATGCAATGTGCACACAAATATCTTTCACTTAATGGTGTAACTGCCAAAGTATCAAAGTACATGTACACTGCTAAAGAGTCAGTATTTTGCAAAGATTCATAGTGAATATCTGACTTCATGCTTAATTACATATATATCTTCTTCCTCCAGCTTTTCCCAGTTAGGGGTTGCCACAGCAGATCACCTGTGCACTCATGATTGGCAGTAGAGTTTTATGGTGTTGAGTTGCCAGCCCAGCACCCAACCTTCCACAGAAGGCACACACACGCCTAGGGCCAATTTAGGGTGTCCAATCCACCTAGAGCATGTGTTTGGGATGAAACCAGAGTACCCGGAGGAAACCCATGCGACCACAGGGAAGACATGCAGACTCCACACAGAAGGCATCCCAGCAGAGAACCTCTTGCTGGGAGGTGGCAACGATATATATATACATACATAGATATATATATATATATATATATATATATATATATATATATATATATATATATATATATATGGGTCACCTTCAGATGCCCGACAACGCGTTTCGCCGACACGGAATCCGACGGGACGAAAACACCAACAACGCAGATGACCGACAAGGTGTGAACCCGACGGACTCGGTAAGTGTGCGATCGAGTGAGGGATTTAGTGTTAGGGAGCGGACAGGTAAGTGTGCGATAGTGAGGGACTGTGGGTTAAGGGGTGGGTTAAGTGAGTTAGGGTTAGGGTGCAGGTAGGGTGTGTGTGCGATAGTGAGGGGACTGTGGGTTTAGGGGTGGGTTAAGTGAGTTAGGGTTAGGGTGCAGGTAGGGTGAGTGTGCGGTAGTGTCGGACCTTGGGGTTAGGGGTGGGTAAGTGAGTTAGGGTTAGGGTGCAGGTAGGGTTTGTGTGCGGTAGTGTCGGATCTTGGGGTTAGGGGTGGTAAGTGAGTTAGGGTTAGGTGCAGGTAGGGTAAGTGTCGGTAGTGTCGGAGCTTAGGGTTAGGGTTTGGGTTAGGGATAGTGGATATGTTATGTAGTGTACTGTGTTGTTTACGTGTAGTGTGTTGGTGTAATGGTTTTCGGTGTTTTGCGTTGTCGGTATTTTTTGTTGTCGGTCTTTTGGTGTCGGTGATTAGTGTGTCGGCGAAACGCGATTTCGAGGATATAAAGGTGATCCATATATATATATATATATATATATATATATATATATATATATATATATACATATATGCACATACTATTTTATTTCATATGTACAGGTATTTTATATTTATAGTTTTTGTACCTATATGTGTTTATTGATTGCATTCATTGTGTTCAGACTTACAGCTATGGCATTGACAAGTGTGTGCTAACACATACTTCAAGTGACTGAACATACATGACTCATCAAGCATGTGTGTAGTTCTTGGGGGGTATCATAAACAATTTGAGTTCAAACCCTTTTTTAGGGTATGTGAGCTTTTCCCATCTGAGGAAAATTATGTGGTAGACTTAATTGATGTTAACTTTCTTTATTGAGGTGTGATAGCAGGCCAGATAAAGTAAGTTTGTAATTATTTTTACAACAAATATAAACCTAATGTGTTAATTATTTAGATGATTATATAAACCCACTGTCATACAACTGTATATGTTAAAAAAGTGACTTTCTATCACTTGTGTAAGATGTGCATCATTACCAACATTTTAAAATAGAAATATCCAATCACAAGCCACTATTAATTAAAAGCAATAACACTTAAAGGCATACAAAAAATCATTCTCAAACACACTCCTTAAAACTTCATTGAGTACCCATATAATTACAACAATGGTACATTATCTTGTCAATGGTCTATTAACTAAAATGAGTCTGATAGAAAGTTTATCATTCAGACCCTTCCCCATGTTTGCCCACATTCTAATTATCCATTCAAGTTCTTTAGTTTCATATATATATATATATATATATATATATATATATATATACATACAGCTATAAATATATATGTCTACATATATATGTATATATATATATATATATATATATATATATATATATATATATGTATGTATATATATATATATATATATATATATATATATATATATATATATTTATATATATATATATATATATATAGGTATATACAGACATACATCTATAGATATAAAAGGGAACATAACAAAAACAGATATGTCCACATGCACCATTTATGGGGGTGAGGGGGCCCAAACTACATAAATCTTGTATGTATAGATACCCCCCCCCCCACAGCCAAACACATCTGCCCTGCTATACCATACTAACTGTTGCAGATCCCATAACCATGACCTGACACAACTTGGGCACAAGATGTTAACAGCACTCCATCCCACCTGTATGATGTCAGGCTGGTATCAGTAGCATATCATGCAGTACTGTCTTGCTACCATAGAGAATGTACAATGTGGAAGCAATCAACATTCCTAAGATACATATACACAGACACATATATGCATATATATATATATATATATATATATATATATATATATATATATATATATATATACATACACATATATATAGACGTATATGTAACTACACATACACACACATAGATATGTATAGGAAGATACATATGTAGAAGGTGTACACAAAACGGAACAGCCACTATGCCTACAGTTGCCACCTTACCAGCTGGACACTGTATGAGCAACCCATACAAATGACAATTGTTGCCTGCAACATATACCCACAGAGAGGTCAAACACCACAAACAGATTTGCATACATGGGAAAGCTTTATTTGTGTACTATTACAGTTGCATATACCATGTCATATAGCTGTTTAGACACTGACATACATATAAACAGAGTAATGCAATTGTGAAAGTTATATTACTACAGTAGTCTGGAAAAGTTTACATATGTTGCTGTCCAGGCTGAGGCCTTCAAGTAGTATAATAGTAAAGACAGACTGGGCCACAGGATACCAATCAATCAACAGTAAATAATGCAGATGTATAGTCCAGCAGCCTCTATCTGCACTCTGTACACAATCCCTAGGGGTAAAGACTGCAGTTGACACAATGGGATGTATCTCTTGCATAACAAGGCATAGCTGACATCATCACAATCACACTGACAAACAGAACAGTCTGTATGGCAAGAAGCAGTATGCCTGGATTTACCCAAGGTGAATTGTATTGTAATGTACATCCAGATACCTTAAGGCAGCTTATTCTTGATACCCCCGCATGCTGTAACAGCCTAGGTAAGTTATGTTTCACCCCCCCATAGACTGAATAATACACGGCCATATACCAGTGTTACATGCACTGGCCTCTGGAGTGCATAAGGGCACACATGTATTGTGTAGGTGAAGCCCACACATATATGGACCCAACCCCACAATATATGTGGGGGCCACAACAGCAGTGGACTGATGGCAGGAATGGCAGCATGACATACTCACAGCCCACTACATAACAACCCTTGACAGCATATTTTATGTACAAAGCCTGGTATGCAGGTGGACAGAGGCTGGAACACAGGCCCATATGTGAAATACTGTTGTCATACACTAAGCAAGTTGCTGGTGTTATAGGATAGTCTGCAACATACCCTTAGTCAGGAATATGAAGTTAGAAACAGAAATGGATGCAGCCATGTACTGATAGCACTCAACACACACACTGCCAGTGATATATCTGACACGAGACCTGTGTGGTGGACAGACAAAACATAATAGGCACACCTCTGGCCATCAAGTGGATAGGCCCACATTTGAGAGCTATGCAGACAGACTGTATTCCAAGTTAAACAAGTATGTATACACAAATCCTGTAACACTGGTGCTTTACAATGCATACAACAACACTACTCACACTCTGTCTGTAGTTCAAGAACCTCCTACAAATATGTAGCTTGCCTGAGTGTGCAGGTTCTCCTGTAAGAGTTATTGCTACCTGCTGTCTGTAACACTGCTGCTCACACACAGGAAGAATTTCCACCATACAGGAAAGGTAAAGGAACCATGTCCACATGATGTACAGATTTATAGTAGTTGGTTGCCATGACAGTGGTAATTGGAAGTACTACACAGCATGATGCATGCAGGTAGCAAGTGGAGGACACTGATTGGTGCAAAGGCCATCACCTGATCATGTGCATCACCTACAAAATCTATGCTGCAATCTATTCAAACTCAGCTCAATCCATTTACTGGAGACAGATCGAGAGAGAGAGAGAGAGAGAGAGAGAGAGTGCATGTAAGGCACAAAAAAAACAAATAAAAAAAAAACATCAAGCAAACCATCCAGAAGAGACTTCATTCCCAGACCAGGTATGTGAAGTATATATGTATGTAACTGACCATAGTAACTGGCCCATAATAATGGGATAGATGATGTAGACAGATTAATATGTGCCTTCAGATGTTGTTGTTGTAATGATGTTCGGCAGAACAACTGCTAAGGACAATAGAGTCTGTCCCTGTGGGTAGTGGGCCATACCTGTCAACTGTGCAGAGCAGCACTGACTGATAAGATGTAAGCCATCATAGTGTGTGTTGTGTAATGGGAAGTGTGTATATTACTGTGGCCAATAGCTGGTGGTGGAAGTAATGCCCTAATGATGGACACGTGGGTTCCACAGCCCACCTCTTGCAGGATACTCAGGTTAACCTGTATTGTAGCATGCAGGAATGTCATAGGTGTATAATAGGGTTACCTGCAATCTGGCCCTACATATACCCCCCTAATGTCAGGCTGTGTCCATATGTGGCACCTGCCTGTGTTGTAGCAAGGCAGAACAGTGCAGCTGTGTAGGAAGGTGTTGTGAGATTGTAGACCTGATGTCTGAATGTACCCCATATATAGGTATGCATATGTGTAAATGGATTCACTTTATAATCCCAAAATCCTGAAATACCGAATCACAGAATTTTGAGACCATAAAGCCAAAAGCTCTAAATACCGAAATCCCAAAAGCGCTAATTTTGAAATTGCGAATCCTACACTAACCAGACACCACACACATACACAAACACACACCTTCCCCCCATACACAAACACACAAACCTACACTAAATACAAGCAGGAGGGCAAGTCCCCCTGCACCCCCAACACCCCCCCTACTTAAATATGCTAACTCCAGGGTCGCACTACACAGACAAACACATGGAAACACCACCACACACCTTCAATTCCAGTTGCACACACACATCACAGTCACAACACACCATGACATACACTAAAGCCCCTAACCAACACTCTTAAACATACATACTTACCTGAACATCCATTCAAACACCGCAACACCAGAAGCACTACTTCAATATCTCCGAACATCGGGATTTTGAAATTTGCACTTCTGGGGTTTCAGTATTTAGAACTTTCAGCTTTATGATCTCAGGATTCTGAAATTCGGTATTTCAGAATTTCGAGATTATAAAGTGTTCCCGTGTATATATATATATATATATATATATATATATATATATATATATATATATTTATACATGTATGTCCCCTAAATATACAGATACCCATGTGTAGACATATACATAAACACATGTATACACCATAATATATATCTACACATATATAGATATATACCTATATACACGTCTACATATATACAAACACACACACAAACATATATGCATGTAAATACATGTCCCCTATATTACCACCACAGTGCTACATGCTATGTGCGAGGACACAGCACACATAGCAATACACACACATATCTACAGCTGTCAGTATGTGCAACATGGATGGGTATGTCACATGTCAACCCCTTGTTGGGACCACATTGCCCTTGTCTGTGAAGTATGGAATGGGAATATGGGGAAGTATGGCAGGTATAGTTGTGGAGGTGGTCAGGGTTGGTAGCTATAGAGGATAGCCTACAGGGGTGGTATGTGACACATGTGGTAGGCAAACTACCTGGATGCTGTGTGTGGTCTGTGATGTGGGTACCCAATAGGCCCCAATATGGACACAATGGGAACAAGCCTCCCACCCACTGCTACTCACAACAGCAGTCTACATCCCAAAGGTGCCTGGCCTGGAGGCTGAGCAGTAGGAGCATGTGGGCCCTGTAAATGTGTGCTGGGTGCCTCAAAATGATGTAGCACATCCCACATATGTCTGTGGAGCCCATTATGGAACAGACCCTGGACCTGACCTCGGGGGACATGAACATGTCTGTGTGTGCCCTCGGGGGAAGGACAGCATCCCCTGAGTAGGTTCCACCTGAAAGTATTGCTGAACCACTACATGTGGACATGTGATGTGGCCTGGTAACATGGGCAGATGAGTTTGGAGAGGTGGTACTGCTGGCCAATAGTACATATACATGCTATTGTGTCACTGTTATAGAACATATGTTGGTAGTAATAGTCTACACAATCCCGGAACATGTCCAACTGCATTCATAGATAACCCCAATAACACAATTGTCAGATGTGCAGCAACCACATAGCAAGCATACCACAGGCATATATGGAACCACTGTGGCCCTGACAATGGCTTGCAGGTGAATAGTCTGTAACAGGCCAGCAATGATAGTGTCCACACAGGGAACATGGCTACAAACACATTGCACAAAGTGTGGTACAGTACATTATCTGCCCCACTGGTAGGTATGCTGTAGCCATACCTATTGAGTTGTGTGTACAGTTTGTTGTCACTGATATGGTGGGGGGTGACAGTGATGTGTATTAAGAACTGTGGTAACCTTGCTGCATGACTTGCTCACACCTGTGTCCATCTTTATGTCTTTCAGGCACGATGTCCCATGGAAGGCTTCCTGCATACTCAGCAGCTGAAAATTATATTCTGGTGAATTACCTCATACAGCACTACACTGTCTTGTTTGGCTGGACCATCCATGATCAGCAGAAGCAGACCGCCCTGTGGATTAACCTAGTCCACAGGGTCAATGATGTCGGACTGCACAACTGCAGTTATGAGCAGGTCTGGCATCATTGTTCTGACCTGCTTCACAATGCCCATCAGCATGCTGCTGCAGTCTGGGGGGATCACCTCGCCACAGGGGGGCCCATGCCATCCAGCCCCCCTGACACGTGTGGAGGAGCTCCTAGCCAGCCTCATGGCACCTGCCCATCTGCATAGCCACCAACCGGCGGACACCTTTGTGTAGGTCAGTGCTACCCACACACCAGCAGAGGAACATGCAGGTAAGGCCACAGGGCATATCAGTAGACCACTGTTGTGTATACATCTGCATCTGTACAGGTAGAGCATGCATATCTGACATTTTACAGATATAGGTTGTTGCTGCAAAGTAGTGATAAACAGATGTGCATATGTGGTAGTATTGTGGACATGTACTGTTGATGTATTGTAATGCTGCACCCACCCTGTAGCAATGCCACAGGTGTGGCCACTGACTTTGCATCTCTCACCCTCTTATGTAGGTCCCTCCGGTATACCACCAAGGTAGCAGCCTGTAGCTGGTGAGTATGGTTTATGTAGATGCTTGCCAATACACCGGCCATGTAATGGATATGGTATATTCCATGCACACATCTAACACACCAGCCCAGAATGCATGCTGTACATGTGCACATATTGTTGCTGTTAAATGCATGGCATCACAGTGGTGACCATGATGGGGTATTGGAAGGGTATGTCAGACACCTGCAAAATAACTAACATCCTGTCATTGCGGAATGTGTCCACATGGAGTAACATGATGATGGGAGACATGGCCTACAGTAGGGACATCTTTGGAACAACACCCATATACAGTGCAACACCAGTGTATATACCTGTAGGACAATGGCAACTGTTGCAGAGTTACACTATGGCATAAGGTATTACTGTGGTCCACATTATCAGCTGGGACTAGGCTGTAACATGCGGTGTTTAGTGTATGAGACACTGCAAAGTGACACACATGTGTAGGCCTTACTTGTCAAGCATCTGCAAAAAGGCTGAAGGTAGGGGGTGTCAGCATGACACACCAGTGCACTGCAACAGGGACCCTAAGGATGCTAAGAATGGCTGTATCTGTGCATAGTCAGATTCAGGAACTGTATCAGACATAAACCTACCCCACAGCAAAAGTGATGGCAGTATGTGAACACCAAGAGATGTGCACATGAGTAGAACCTGCAATCATGCAGATTAGGGGAACATGTGTAGGGCAGACTGAACATACACTGGCAAATGCAGATGGCCCACGCTAGTGTTCCCCTGCCAGGAGTAGTAGTGACTGCTCTAGTACACATAACAATAGGTGCAACAAACCGTCATGATCAGGGTGTGCACACATATGCCCACACGGAGTGTATGCATCATGGTCAGCATCCACACATCTAAGACATTCTGTAGACACTGCATGTGAAAGTACAGGACATATGTCACATATTGGGCTCGTGTACTGTTAAGATATGCAGTGATGTGGTCCCGTGGCAGATCAAGGATGGGTGTGTCATATCAATAAGGGTGTGTACATCCCCCATAGCCATGGTATGCTCTGATGGTTGTCAGTGTAATAGTATTGGATTGGTCATACATGGTCCGCTGATGCTGAGAGCTGTAAATCAGACATCAGGCATTAACAAATTACATCTGTCCACATATCTTCCCAGGTATGTGTTGCTGAAAAACATAGGGGCTATGAGCATTAAAGCTGACATAACTGAGACAGTACTACACATTCATCAATGGGTTGTTCACCTGTGAGGTGTGGTGCACAGTACATGGCAGGGTGCAGAACAGGTGCACAGCAACACTGTGTACATGGGTACAGTGGTATCCAGGGGAAGGGGCATCATCTAGTGACACAGCACATGCATCACACACATGTATGCTGTTGCTGGCATGGATTGATTATAGTTACACTGCATGCTGTTGTGTAAAATATGTTATGCATGTTGACAGAAGGGTAATAAGAGGACTGTGTGTACTGTCATTGTGCAACCTCACCTGTATGTGTGGCTGTGTGTCCTGGTGGGTAGTTAGTTTGTCTGTAGGGTCACACTGGTGAAGTGTAGGGAGGTTGATGCATGTGTGCATGTGTGTGTGTTTGTGTGGGTGGCCATGTATGCGCATGTCTGATTGTGGGTTTGTTCATACAGCAGTACCTCCCTTTGGGATTGTGCAGTACATGGACATGGACTGTCACATTACACACCAGGAATACTTCTCATGTATGTAATCACAGGACAGCTGATAGTATAATAAGGTCTGTAGCATGGAACAGGCATTGAGAGGGAAGGTAGACACCAGGTATACCCTTAATATCACATTCAGCAGAGAGGTGACCGACAACCCACGTATGCAGCACTATAGATGCATTGGGGAAGTACTAGTCAACATTAGAGAGTGTATCCATATATTACAGTTGTCACATGATAGTCTGACTGAGCAGCATATCTGGCATGTACTGAGCAATACCTACACATGACACTCCAGTGTGTGATATTATGGAGTGAACATAGTAGCCCACACATATAAGGGCCATGCTCATCATGTCTGGACATACACAGGGTGAACACTGAATGACAGCAGTGAGGCCATCTAAAACCACTACACACAAGTCAGGCAGGTAATGTAGTAACAGGTCTTGTGTTGTGATCACTTGTCTAGGCATTTGCAGGACTGATATGTTAATGAGTGGTATCAATGTTTGTATGTTACCAAGTGTGATGCAGGATGGGGAACACATGGAAATATACGTGGGACTGTCTGTAAAGTCACAGATAGGTAGGTATTATGGTGTGTGTGTGTGTGTGTGTGTGTGTGTGTGTGTGTGTGTGTGTGTGTGTGTGTGTGTGTGCTGTTTTGCAGTGCTGTACAGGTTTTAAAGTGCATTTATTGTTTTTCCACCACAGGGGGTGAGGTGGGTCAGGGTCCCTCCTGCACACAATCTGATGTCGGTGTTCATACAGACACCGTAGATGATGATAGTACTGTTGAGGCACAGGTGGGGTTGTCAGGGGCTGAAACAGCACCAACATTTGAGATCCCCCTTCTAGCCATCCCAACCCCGCATACAGTTTCAGTGCCTATACATACCCCATCACCAGTGGTCATAGTGGAGGGACAGCTGGCAGTGCACAGGAAAGTGTGGTAACCATGCCTACTGTGTCTGGTTTCAGCAGGCATAGCAAGACGTCCAGCAGGGCACCACATAGGCAGATGTCCCAGGGTGCTCATGGTATGGCCACTGGTCATCATGCCCCTGGCAGATGTAACACAGCTGGTACCAGCAGGCGCATGTTTCAGGCTGTAATGGCAGCACAAGCACGTATAGAATGTTACATCAGACAGGGCCTGAGGCTGCAGAGGGCTGCTCTCACATTTGCAAGTGACAATGCCCGTGAACTGGTTGGTGCCATCCGTGCATTAACTGGGTTCATGGATAGACAGTCTGGTGAGATGATGGCCCTCATCGACCTTGGTCTGTCTGTGCTTGAACATGTGGTGGGAGTGTAGTGACAGCCGTGTGGACGTAGGCCAGCAATGCCAACAACTGGCAGTCAACATGGACATGCTAGGACACCAAGGGGCTCACGTAGTGGCAGTACCAGCCCCAGCACTGTGGGGGCGATGCTGTCCACATCACACCACAGCAGGCCACGAGCACATGGTCCTGGCCATTCCCAAGAGATACCTGGTTCCAACAGACATTTGTCACCATCAGGAGAGAGTAACACACTGAGGCCTGTACCTGGACGTGCCCATGGAACCCCTGGCAGGCACAGTCCATGTGCCCATGGCCAGAGGTGGTGAACTGCACACCCTGCCAGGTATGGTCTTCAGCTGTCCATAAACACCTGTGTAGGGCAGCCACATGGCAGAACTGTGTACATGCATACCCACACACTATACAAACACACCTAGGGCAACCCCATACCTACACACACCACATCATCATGCCAAGTTCATTTCAGTACACCCCTCACCCACACACATGGTGTCAAATTATGGCCCACCCTCAGCCTCTGGCAAACCAACAACACACCCTATGCATATGATGATACCTGTGCCACAGCCTTGTCATCCATACCATTGATACAGGGACAGGCTACTATGGTTCTGATGCACACGATGACTGTACTACAGTGTACCACAGTACTGCAGTGTAACATGTTGTAAGGAGTAAAGTGTAATGCGTATATGCCAGGTAGTGTACCCATCCAGCAATGATGCATTATATCTGGTAGTAACACTGGTTGATTGTGGTCTCTATAATGTTATCCATTTGTGTTGTAGGTGTACATGTGTAAGCACAAGGATGGTCTGCAGTTATATTCCACAACGGGGTATGGCACTGTGGTGACACCATGGCTGTGACATATCTGGGATACAGTTGAACACATGTCACAGGTTTAACAGTTATTGCCTGTGCCACATGGACAGGTGACCAACTGGGGCATGTATAATCTGCAACCTGATGTAGACCCATCCACTTACACGCACACTATTACTTGGCAACACAGGGACTAGACCCCTACCTAGGTGTGTAGTGATACTGAAGTGTGTGGCTTCCATTGCACACACCACATAGCGTTTAGGGTGAGGTGTGTTCCAGGTTACATGTTACATGCAGAACATCCCCAGACATGTACAGTATGCTGATGGGGGATGTAATGGGTGTATATGGACAATACATAGTGTGACATACCTTCATATACACATTAACAGACACATAACAGGCAGACACACATCCAAGAGACCTGGGCCTATCGCTGCTAACTAACTTGACCATGTGTCCAGTGTGTTACAGGTAGGCTGCACACAGCACATGCATAACTGGCCTGGATTGTGGTATCAGTTACCTGTATGGTCAATGGTGACAGTGGTAACCATAACGTGGTACATGGGACATATACCTGGTGTACCTTGGTGTAATGATAGTGTATACAGCACCCACATCCCCCAGTGGAAATTCCACTCCCTGAAACCCATGATGACACTCTGACATACCCACCATCACACATTGGCCATGACTGCGATACAACCCATTGTAGATCCCAACAGTGGTACTACAGGGATATGCATCTAATGCACATGCCACACACATAGTAGGGTGGTGCATTGTCATGCCTCACCTATGGGCAGCAGCAACACTATCTGTACTACTGCATGGCAATGGGTATTGTAATAGGCATATGTGGCCTTGGAACACTGTACCCTACAGATAAATGGACATGCACACATACACACACTTGCCAGAACACAATGGGTATCCCATGCCAATCAACCCATTTGTACAATACTGTTTTGCTGGTACTGCAAGGCTCATGTAGCCAGTATGGAGAGGAGCTTAACAGGGTACATGTAATATCCCATACAGTAGCAGCCACAACTGGCTATGACAATGGGTGTTGCAGTGGTTGTAAAGGCCATCATGGACTTCCCATGTGCAGGTGTGCTAATACACAGACACTGCTATACTCTGTCATGCACACGTACATGTGTCAATATTGGGGTGCATCATTGCAGGTGGTCATAGCTGTGTACCTAGCTATTGTCCAAGGAGAGATAGGTTGTGTAAGGGTTGTGTGTACAGTGGTATCCTGCCACCTGCCATATGGCAGCAGGCACTCTATTAATAGACACTACTGTGGTGACCTTCAAGGTGAGAGAGACATACATCAGCCAATCCTCCAGGTGCCTCCTGCACATGGCCACTGAGGTGATCAAGGTGGCATGCATGCAACATGCATTACAACACATGGTTAGTGTCTAGGATGGAGACCTGTACCCAAGCATGTTCTGTTGAATGTGGAAGTGTAGTGGAGGTAACCATGGCATGTGGTGCGTACAGGGTGTAATCTCAAATATGTGCCAGTTCTTCCACAGCTGGGCAAACATGTCAGTGTCAATCAAGCTTAGGATGCCTGTACATATCCCAGCTGGATACGTGCTATAAGCATATCTGTACAGGGACTGACAGTCATCAGCTTGGCAAGTAGCTATGCAGTAGGATGAATGTGTTTACAGATAGATGTTTGACAACAATATGTATGCCATAACTACATGTCAGGAGACCTCACTATCATGTGCTGTGCAGACGGTAGTCTACTGTTACATTCCACATGTCAGATCATTACCCAGTAGGGGTTATATACTGTGACACAGCTCACACACCAGGGATACAACAGGGAGGCCTCAGAGTCCAGCTATGCCTGCAGATGTGTCTGTTGTCAGTGCTACATTTAGCACTCTACTCTTGGCCTGGGTAAGCACTGTCAACAGTAGTACTGCCATGATACACTACATGCCAGTGTGACAGCATGTACCCTGGGCTACTACCCCTGTATGTAACACATTCACATGGATAACAGTGCTGTACAGGCATCATATATGTCTGTGTCCCACACATGACACTCACAGCCCTTGCTACTGTAATGACAGCACATAGGCACATGTATTGTACATGGCATTACATACACTTATTACAGATGTCATTACCTTGCTATGTTATCAGACTAGGTTGTATGAATTGGTTACCAGGGCTAAACCATGGTTAGCAGGTATCAACATTGCTGCAGTATAACAGCTAAGCTGATTTGCACACTGGTAAGCGAAGCCTACACTGTGTAAGCACCCGTATGTTTACCCATAGCTTAGCACTGCTTAGCTTCATGCAAACCCGTGCAAACACACTTAAAGCTGCTCAAAACTGTCTTAAGCACTCTGCATCCAACAGCCCTTGTTCTGCCCAGCATCAAAATAAGCAGCCCTTGCAGGTCTTGAACCCAGGAGTTTGTACACTAAAGTCACAACACTTAACCACTACACCATGATCAATGTGAAGACAGCTGTTGTTTTTCCAATATATCTGTCAATACACATATTGATTAGTATTGAACAATTGTCTTTACTTCCACAATTGTGTAGTACTTGTTATCAATATGACTATTGCATCACATATGTTGTTTTATCATAATGTACACATAGTGGATACATATGGTGAGTTACATCTGGGAGAGTATACACAACCGTGAGGTTTACACATGACAGGAATATGGATATATACATATAATAGGTTGATACATGTCTACATGTACATACACATGTATATTCATACAGATGTCTGTATACACATCTGTATAGTGTAACATATATATGGCCATGTGTACATCTCTTCGTATGTATATGTATATATATATATATATATATATATATATATATATATATATATAGCTATATATGTATGCGCATCCTATGTGTACAGATATGCCTATTTATGTAGATATATATGTAGATATATATAACTATATGTGCATATATATCTATTCTGATAACCCTATTACTGTCAATATATATGTAGATATCCATAAGTATATGTGCATATGTATCTTTGTCTGTATATGTGTAGACATATATTGCTGTGTATATGTATATATCTGAGTGCATATATATATATATATATATATATATATATATATATATATATATATATATATATATATATATATACATGTGTACATATACATATACATATCCATCTATGTATGTCGATATGTATATGTGTATATATCTATATAGATATATGTATAGGTATGTATACATATATGTTCACCATATGTCCTGAACATGGAGTGGAGCCCTACCTGAGCCCCAACAGTCCCAACCTCTTAGTGCAAGGTGATGTCAGGTATGTATTGCAGGTACATATGTAGATTATTGCTACTGTGATAGGGGTTGTCTTCACAGACATGTTGTGTGTGGGAGGTCACATCTGCTTTTAACATGTGTGCCATTGGCCACTGACAGACATCCTAAGGACAACATAGTACAGTACCACTGCTAGTATAGTAATGATCTTGTGGACTAAAGCAGAGATATGGCCAATAAATGTGGACAGTCTGACACACTCTGATCAGTCCAGAGGTATACTTAGTGCAAGACATGTGGAACAACCCTGACAATGTGGATGTTGACAGCTATGTAGATGGGTATATCACATAAATACTGGTATACATTTGCCCCCATAGGTTATGCATTCACACACCCCTGTCTGTCCTGACACATACTGACCACTGGTACAGAGGTGCCATGGCCACATACTACCCACTAGTTAGTGACATGCATCTGTAGAGCATCCCACTGCTTTGTCTGACATACATGACTGTTACGGTGGCCTGGCAGCAGTACCTCTGACAAGTACCTGGACTTAACATCACACTGGGTAAGTACACTACGCTGCTAGGCATGTAACAAAGCACTGTGCAGGCTACAGGCAGACTGCCACAACACTGGCCTACATTTCTTATGGGACTACACATGTACCTGCATATATAGCAGGCCCTACAGGCATGTCACAACACAGAGTAACAGACACCTGTGTGAAAGTGCATAACCACAACCAATGTGAACACAGCCACAGCCACATATGGTAACTAGCATAATATTACAGTATATGGACTATCTGATCAACACCATCCTCATATGTTCCACTCACACACTAACCCTACATTTACTAGGCCACTACACATTGTGGTCCGATGCCTGTCTGTGGTGTGGGACATGTGTGTGTTTGGCCCTACAAACATGTAAGCTGATAGGATAACATACAGTGGAGCAGCATGTAACATCAGATAGAACAGGACCAAGAACAATGACATCTACCACAGTCTGTACACAGGCCAAGGTACATGTTCACAATACACACACTGTCGGCAATCACCATGAGTACACAGACCTCAGTACTGTACACACAACCACAGAATTCCCAGGTTATGTCCTCAAATATAACCCCTACTTTATATAACATGTGTAGCAGTCTGATATATCCCTGGCTTGTTATCAGATATATATGTCAATAAATTATGGTGTACAGAACATATGCACCTCTTACTGCATGACATATGTACAAAGGTTGACAGAGTTGTGGCTGAGACACAAACACAGGGCCAATATTGACATGTTGCTGTGATAACCTCATACATTTACTGTTGTAAATGTTGAATGCTGTCAGTTACCTTCTCAACTTAGGATTTAGAGTGGAGTTACCTCATGATCGGGTCGGAATGCTCTCTGTGCATTCTTATGATTACAGCAAAGCGTTTCCTAAATGAAGTGGTGGCAGCCAATCAGATTTGTGCATAACGCATGTGTTACATGATTTTGACCATTTTAATAGGTTTTAGTAGCGGTAAAGAAATCCTTGACTTGCCTGTAGTGTTCATTTTAGCGGGTAAGATACTGTGAAGTGGCTCCCTAAAATTATACTACTCATATTCACTCAATCAGAATGTTATTAGTATCAAATTCTCACACAATATCTTATTTTTGCTTTACATGGTATGATTTGCTTGCTTTGAAGTATAATTGCTTTGATAGAGTATGGTGTGGGACTAGAATTCATTGCGTAACGTCAACTGATGTGTGTCATTAGTTTTTTTTTTTTTTCCTATTATGTTTCCTTAAAAGCTTCCCCTGATTAAGTTCTCATGACACACTTGGAATTGTAGTCTACTTCTAATTTAACTTTTATGTCAGTGTTGGCAGTGTTGTGTTTTGCGAACTGTTTAGAATATATAGCAATTGGCATTTAAAATATTGGCGTAGCTCAGCTGAAAGGCTGAGTAATTTAGTTATCACACAAACGGAGCATGTGGGGTTAAACATGGCATCTTAAATCATTACCACAGAAATTCAGACAGATTGGTAAGAAGCGGCCGCTATCGCAAATCGCAAAAGATTATGTTACTTGGGTAAGTCATGCAGACAAGACTAATCCAGCGTTTTCTGCACTAAACAGTACTTCTGCTTTTACTGATTGGCAGGAACAGCCTTGCAAAACTGTTGACATAGAGTACAATGCTGGATTTGAAAAAAGATGGTTTTTCGCCGTGTTTGACAGAAAGCTGGTTACTGGGTGGTTGGATTGTAGTGTGGCTTTGCGATTGAGGGAAGGCACAATGTCCTCAGTTTGGGTAATGCTAAACAGAAATCAGAAACCCGAAGAACACTTGTGGGTAGTTTCACAAACTAGTGGAAGAGGATTCGGTTGTTTTTAATAGCTGTTTATGATTTTGCTTCCTTTAGGCCTAGCTTGATTGCAAGTGGAAGAGTCTGATATTTTGTAGAGAGCATGCTTGCATAGTAAGGGTGAATGACATACTGGGATAGATTTGTTATTGTTGCATTATGCATAGACCTGTAATGCCGTAGTTATACACTTCAAGATTGGGGTAATTTGCTGCACAAATATTTAGGGAATAGTGAGCTAATACCCCATCACAGATGTGGAGCATCCTTGCACTGCCACTGTATCCTGTATTGATCCCTATTTGTTTACATCAAGTACAGCGTGTTCACGTGTGGTACCTCTTAGCTGGTGCACTACTGTCGCTTTCTTGACATAATTTTCCTACTTGCAGTGACCACAAAGTATCTGATGAGCCCCGTATTCTAGGGATTAAATGTTTTCCAGGTGTGTGAGTGTAAATAAATGTAAGCTGACACTCATTTGAACTGAGTAGTACATGATGGCCAAGATTAGCTCACAGTTTTCCTTAGTGTCAACATGATGACCTTTCCTTGGTGCTTCCTCTTATTCATTGAAAAGCTGGAATTAACTGTGCACCCGATAAACCTACTCTCAATAAAGATTTGCACCCTAAGCATATTTAGTTGCGATGTGCTCCTGTGACGAGGACAGTTAGTTATTAATTTTCCCAAAATATATATGTCATCACTCAAGGTACTAACGTGTTGACGGATGCCTTGACTGTTTTTTCTGGGTTATTGGCAGTTGAAAACCAATTAATCAGATGGTGTTTGCTTGATGATATGTGTTAAAAGTATGGCAAGACCTGCATGAGTACTCTCTTTTGGGGGGACATCCTTATCACTGCTATATTTTTAGAAGTCGCCCCCGGTGTGACAGATAAATAGGTCCAAGTACCTTCATTCTGCAAGACCTGTCAAAAGTCTATTCCCTTAGGCGCTGTTTGACTAAACTGTGTTCCATTCAATGAAATTGTGTGTTTCATGGCATTATTGTGCAGCCACTTTCCTCTTACTTAGTACGATACGTGCAGCGTGGCTCAGGGGTTATAAAAAAGCAGAAATGAGCCAGTAGAGGAAATGTCCAGACAGAGATGCACACACACACACACACACACACACACACACACACACACACACACACACACACACACACACACACACAGCTACCTGTCAGAGAGTGTTGTGCTGAAGGGGTGGTGCGGACCACGGACCCAGAGTAAAAAGCTGCAAATTAAATCAGGAAGGTTTGATACTTGTGAAATTCCTTTTATCCTGCCAGCAGTGAGCATTTATATTTTTAAGTACTTGTATATGATGAACTTGTGATTAGGGCTGCACATGGGTTTGTGAACCAATCCCGTATCCACGAGCATCAGTTAGCCCTGTTTTCCACTCAGATGGTTGATCTTGTTCCCTTAGGGGTTCATCTTCTCAGAGAAGGTTTGTGTACGTGTGTGTGTTTGTGTGTGTGTGTGTGTGTGTGTGTGTGTGTGTGCGTGTGTGCGTGTGTGCGTGTGTGTGTGTGTGTGTGTGTGTGTGTGTGTGTGTGTGTGTGTGTGTGTGTGTGTGTGCATATAGAGAAAGAGTGAGAGAGAGAGAGAGAGAGTGTGTCAAAATTCAGGTAGAAGTCAGCAGGCTACTGTGTTTAAGGTAGGCGAGGTACTGCTTTTAGTTAGTCACTGGCTATTCCATGGGGGGGGGGGGTTTGTACACCGTGACTTAATATACATGTGGTAATCCGGTAAGAATGTGGGGGCAGGAATTATTGAACATGTTCGTGAACGGGTTTTAATCTCTTAAAATTGTGTAGCTGTTGGTATATTTGCGCATAAATTTCTTTCTTATTAGAAAACTTTTCGTTGGGTTGTAGTACAGCCCCATAGAATGTAAGTAAAAGACTTGCAGGCCCACTGGAAGTGAGGAACATACCAGGTAGGACTGAATCCAAGCAGAGACACTAGTAAACAGTGACAACCGGTGAATAAATAGACATGTTCATAACCACGTAGGTCATTTATTTGCTCCACTTGTGAAGTTTTATCAGTTTAGGAATTCATTTAATTTTACTCCTTTAATTTTCTTTTCTGTACCACAGGTAATTAGTCATCCAGACTTTCTGTTGTATCTGTCCCCTGAACAGCACCCCCCAAAGAGATGCCCCTGCATTTGAATACTTACTTCCCTTAGTTGGTTTCCTACTTTACTATGGAAATAATACATTTTCATCGTTGTGCGGAGTCTGCATGTTCTCCCTGTATTTTTGTGGGTTTCCGTTGCATGCTCCCATGTCCTCCCACATTACAAAGACACACATTAGGTAGACCTGACACTCTACATTGGCCATAGGTGTGAGTGTGCACACAAGTGCATGGTATGGCAGAACTACCACAGCAGGGCTAGCCACCAGGCAGTGTGAACCTTGTCTCCAGATGATTGTCACTTTTGAAGTGACACCCAGACCCAGTATGTAAAATGGGAAAGGGGTTGTGGGTGGATGAGTAGATTGCATTCTAATGTAAAACATCTTATTGGGAAATTTAATTGTCGAGTGAACAGCTTTATTCAGATACTTCTTGATCTTTTTTGTCAGAAAGGTTTGTTTTTTTCATGTATATTTGCATCAAAATTGACTGCTTTCTGCTTTTATTATTGATTACTTAGTATGATTTGTGTAATTAGTTCTCAGTGTGTATTTTTTCTTGCATCTACTCTGACTGGCTGTTCTGACTGAAGATCAGCTTCTCAAAATGTCTCCCTCAGAGTTTCACTAAGAAAAGAGCAGTCATTCAAGCAAGTTGACATTAACTTGCAGAGTGGATTTTTAACATTTGGTAGTGTGCAAGGGTATTTTCTCCAAAAGTTCTTGAAGCTTGCCATACAGCAACATAGTCAGAAAAGAGACTGACATTTCCTTGATAGATGTGGGTAGAAGAGGTAAGAAGAGCAAATGACCACTGAATTTTGTGTGAAATGAAATAAAATAAGAAACTTGTAGATAATCCTGTAGATACAGGAAGTAGATCTGAAATTAATAGCTTAATGATTTTGGTTTTGTGTAAAACAGAAGGGGAAGTGTACAATTTGTAAAAAAAAAATTGGATCCCAAAGGTACTGAGCCTGTAAGGAATCTTTCATGACACTGAAATTATCCACAGAGCTTTGAACTGATCGCATTGTAAACCAAGTTTATTCCCTTTGTTTAGATAAGGGAGTAGTGTTCTCCAGGCAGATTTTTTAAACTGTTTAAATGGGATGTTTAATACTTGGGAAGATAACCTTTTCTTAATCAAAAATAACACTGATGTGGATGAAATGGACTGGGCTAGCACATCATTAAAGAGATTCTGAATCAAAACTACATGGATTCATGATAAATAAATAAATAAATAAATAAATAAAGTAACCTTTTGAGGATGTTAGTTTGTTATTCTTCCAATAAATAGGCTTGCTACTTTGGCTTTTGGATATCATGTAAGATATGGTGGTCCCCTACCATAAACAAACTCTACAACAGAAGGAAGAAACTGTTATAACCTCAGCTGCCCTGCCAGATAGAGGCAATGGGAACTAACGTTTGTTGACATGATACTAGGGATTCTTCTTGGCTAGGCTTACACAGGCCACAGGGCCATTAGCCTAGTACACACCTATGAACCTATGAACCTATGAACTTGGAAAACATTTCCAGTATCTGCCATGACGTGAAGAGGGATGCTCAATTTTTTTTCATTTTTTACTTTTTTATTTGGATTAGTTGAGCCTTGTTGCTGTTTTGAAGTTGCAGAGGTGGAGGAGTGAAGTACTGGAGGGAAGGAGGTGGCCATGGAAATGGAACAGAGATAGCTTTAGTTGTTATATTTTTTCTTCGCTTGGGTTGTTCTCTACTGATTTCAACTTATTTATCCCTAGGAGTAGTGTTGGCTCCATCTGGAGTTGTCATTTTTCTTTGAATAATGCCGCTTATAGCTGTCTCGTTCCTGGCCCTTTAATGGTGTTGGTTTTACAGATTGACGTAGAACTATCTACAGCATGATTTCTGATGTGAGTCACTGGTAAGCTCTGAGATTTCAGCAAGTCTGGCCATTTTAGAAAGTATATTGTAAACATGATGTCTGCTGTTTCTGTGGTAATTCATGGTGGGCATTACGTGTGGTTGCGGATTCACATTTGAAGTGACTTTGGGCTGTGTTTTTGCTTGTGGCATTGACTGTTGGATAGTGGATGCATCAGTGTGCGGTAGATGAATGGGTTTAGTGCTGATATAAGCCAATGTAGGCTTGTCTTGGCTTGTTGAGAGAGAAGGGTTCCATGACATTTAAGGAGTCAGCGAAGTAAAAGAAAACTTAATGGCAACAAAAGTTTAGTGGAGCGATCTCTCTGTCAGCTGAAGTTGTCGTATCTATTTTAATCATTTTTCCCACCTTGGACTTGAAGCGGGGAGAGTTTTTTTTTCTCTCTTCCTATCTCTCTTATTTGTGAACATTGACATAGATACGTTTCATGAGGGAGAGTGACTACATAGTGCACACACAAAGGATTCAAGCAGTCAAATGGAATTGATGAGTAGCACTTGAGGCGGTCGAGTGGGCGTTCGAAAGACATGCGTTGAATGGGCGTGCCTTCATTGAAGGTTGGGCATCGGGCTGGCAACTTGACATCATAAAAACCAACTGCCAATCATTAGCGGACCG
This sequence comes from Protopterus annectens, assembly GCF_019279795.1. Lineage (NCBI taxonomy): Eukaryota > Metazoa > Chordata > Ceratodontiformes > Protopteridae > Protopterus > Protopterus annectens. Next base: position 306,400,428 of record NC_056726.1, read on the forward strand.
GAGTCCCACTGTAGCGACCCCTAACCGGGAAAAGCTGAAAGACAAACAACAACAACAACTTGAGGATTCAAACAAGAAGCCTGAAAAGGACTGAGATGGACCTTTTATTTCCCTTACTTAGTTAATAAATTATATTAAAATGTCTGTGCATATGTCATGAACTGTACTTAAGTAATACCCAAAACTTCAAAACACAAACATCACAGATGGATATAGGCAAATATGTTGTGTATTACTTTGTGTTTTGGTGCACATCTGATTCTTTTTATTCCAAGTATTTTATAGTTTTCATTTTTAATGAAGAAATAATTCAGACATTTAAGCACTTCAGCTAGAATTGATGTCTAGGATCCCAAAGGTATTCAAAGAATCATAGGAGCAAAGCCCACATTAGGCATTCATTTCTTTTATACTCTGGAATTACATTTCAAATAGCTATATTTTCCAAGGAATTTGCACAGTTGTTCTTAAATCTGAAAACAGTCCATCTCTTTCCCTCTGGATTTATTGACTAAAGCTTTAATGTGAGTCTCCAAATATCATCAAGGGAAACAATCAGAAGTACGAAGAATTCCAGAATTATTTTCTTGAGGGAGGTCAAAGATAGGCATATAGTCATAGACCTGTGAGAAGTTGAAGTATCAAGCAAATTCTGTTAAACTAAACTAACAAGTGTAAAAAGAAATATTAAAACAAAAACAGTGTAGTTCCGGTGACAATGAAGGTTGTCTTCCCAATGCCAAATATGATTGTCCAAAAACGCAAAATATAGCCCGATAAAGATGTTTCCAAAAACAGATTTAATGAGTACACCAGATATAACAAAACAAAAAACAAAACATCCACTGATTTAGCGCTTTCGTCTCCCTCCGGAGACTTCCTCAGAATCAGTTAACTGACAGATTTTAGCATCTTATATACAAACTGGGCTGGCAATAAAGATTAATTAATTAATTGATTGATTGTCTCTTAAAGACCTACTATACATACTAGGCCATCAAAAATAAGTTGACATGATAGGTTGACCTTTTAAAAAACAGTGAATTCATACTATACAGGAACAGTATAACGCCACAGTTTAGTAAAATAATCCAAGACAACATGTTCCACCAAAATAATGGCAATTCCGTGTTGTCTTAATCTATCTTTTCAAACATCTACAAATACGAACCTTTGTATTCAAAAATAAATATTGATATTTAAATAATGATGCCCATATATAGGCTTATAAATAATTGTCATAATAATCACCATAAATATAAATACATTGTTAATAAATATCTGTATATGTATATATATATATATATATATATATATATATATATATATATATAAGAATACATAAATACTTCTTTGTGATTAGTAAATTGCATAAAAAGACATGAAATTCATAAAAATCATATAAAACCCCTAGTATATGTATGTATACTAGAAATATTATTAAATAAGTGGTAAATATAAATGTAGGTATATAAATATAATAAATGTATAAATATGTAATAAATAAATGAATATATCATGACAATAAAATTACAATGAAGTTAAAATACCCATATGAGTTAAAATAGTCCCTACAAACATCTAATAAATAGGTATAATAACCATTGCTATTATTTGGTCTTATATTACTTCGAGGAACTCAACCACAAATTGCCCTTTCAATCTATTTTCTAATTATTATTTTTTTTTTATTGTTATAAATATTGATGTGTTTCTTCAGGTCTGCTGCAAGTAATTTTAATGCTGGGTAATAGAGATATGGTCATTGAGACCCTTGCCACAACATGCATCAAGTCTCAGCTGCCAAATCATTTCTCTAAACTCCAGTTATGTCTCCCAATCACCACCCCTTTCTGGGTAATCCACCTCTTCTAATACCCAAAATTTAAAATCCGCTTCTTTACAGATCAAAACATGTCTATATAGGGCATTATTCTCTTATATATTAAAAAGAAATATTGTATTACACTCCATGCTTGCCATGAGCATACATATGTACAATAATAAATGGTATGAGATGGAGTAAAGGGATAGGGCCTTTAGTTTGTCTGCATAAGACATGTGTCTTACGTTTTGTATTTTTTTAACGAGAAACCTCTGGGGCTGCTATGATTGGTGTAAGTGCCTGGTAAGGTACATGCAGAAGAGACCACTGTGCTCAATTAGGGGCTTGATGAGGGCCAAGTACAGCTGCACTGTGACTTCCTTTGATTTTGATGCCATGCCTTTACTTATAAATTGAGCCACACAAAAGGATTTCCTCACTACTGTAGCTACTTGGTGGCCAAAGTTTAGGTTACCAGCTATCTGTGTTCCTACGTCCCCTCACCACAAGGTCTACTTTTAGGGGTGCACTATCAGTCTTGTAATTTGCAGGGCTATGTGATTTACTGAAGAGTATGATTACGCATATTTTAACATTTTGATTCAAATCGTGGTTTTGGTACCAGTCATTTGTAATTTTTATTGACTGCTTGTACGATGTCAACATCATTTGGAGATTCAGTGATTGCTCCGAGCTTACAGTTGTTGGCTAATTTGGTGAGCCTGAGGACCCCAACATTGGCCTTCACTTCAGAAAAGTATATACCAAACAGGTGAGGTCCCAACACTGAGGCCTGTGGGACATCGCTAGTAAAAGGTATCTTATTGGAGGTGGATTCACCTATCCAGACAACATGTGTCCTGTTAGTGAGACAGTTTGTTATCCATCTAACGATGTAGGGGTTCATACCTAACTCAGTACGTTTATCTAGGGTCTATATTATATCATCGAATGCTTAAAAAAGCGAACGCTGATTGATCGACCCAATTTAAGCGAAAGCTTAGAATCTCAAACTGTCAGATCAGCGATTTTTTTCCCAGGGAAAAAAATCGCTGATCCAAAACACATACACACAACACAAGCACACCAAACAAACAGAAATCCACACACATACACCTAAAATCTGATACCTAACCCTACACTAAACTATGCACACACCACTAACTACCCACTTACTTTAACCCAAACCCTAACCCTAAGGTCCGTCACTATCGTGCACTCACCTCACCCGCTCCCTAACCCTAACTCACTTAAATCCACCCTAACCCTCATGTCCACTCAATCGCACACACACCTAACCTGAGCCCTAATCCTAACTCACCTAAATCACCCTAACACTCACATCCACACAATCGCACACTTACCTGAATCCGACCGGTAACTTTCCACCATAACACTGAAAATACCGAAGCAACAGAAACGGACAACCAAATTCTTTCCCTAGGAAAAAATTCGAGTTTCTGCTGCTTCGATATTTTGCAATTTCGTGAAAATAAGTTAGATTAATCAGCATTCGCTTTTTTAAGCATTCGAGGATATAATATAGACCCATTTATCTATAACCCTTGAGTGGGAGATTGTATCAAAACCTTTGCCAGATGTGTATAAGTAGTACGTACTATTTTACCCTCATCCATGTTATGTCCAAATACTGTCTTCAAGAACATTGATGGTAAATAGTCTGTAGAAATGTTGGAATGCTGGATAACAAGAACACTGCTGATAAATATATCCAAAGGTTCTGCACATATATTTTGGTTCTACTGAATAATATCAACTGAAACAGTCTTCTCTACTGAGTAATGCTGGGAATGTTACTGAAGGGTAGTTTGGGGAAATATTTCATTCAGGTGCTTGTGCATACATCAACATTTTATTTAAGGGGTCGAGTGGGTGAATGCTTCATTCTGCTGATTGCATAATAGGAAATGCTACTGAAGGATTGTTTGGGTAAATGTTTCATTTTGGTGATTATGCATACCTCAACGTTTTACTGAAGTGATCAATTGAGTGGATGTTTCATTTTGGGGCATGTGTATACCTGGACATATTAATGAAGATGTTGCTTGGGGAAATAAGTCATTTGTGTATCAGGGAAGTGCTTCTGCATCCATGGTCAGACTGTCATAACATGTTTGGGTGAGATGAAAGGCTGAGTGAGATATATTATATTGTTGTTTTTTGGCATAGTTCAACCACATATTTTATTTTATTTATTTATTTTACATTTGTTAACTGGGTTAATCTGACTAAGCTTTTAGCTTATTTTCAGCAGAGACCTGGGGAGAAAAGCTCCTCAGGGAAAAACAATTTTAAATTTTAGAAACAAAGTATTAACAATCAGCTTTAGGCTCTATTCAGCAGAGACCCGGGGAGAAAAGCTTCTCAGGGAATGCAATTTTAAAAACAAAGTATTAACAATCAGCAGAAGAATATGAGACTTGTTACAATATAATTTTAACTGCTTTGTACAAAATAAATTAATAGTCAGGAAAGGATTTTGAAACCAGTTACATGTCCCTTTAAATGAGTAGTACCTAGTTGTTTTGGAGTTTAGAAAAAAAGCAGTATTCAGATAGCTAGTTGAAGATATAAGGGAAATAGAGTAGAGGTGGCCTTTTAGACAGACTAGATAAAGTAGGTTATTTTGGAGCTGAAAGAATCAAGTTTGGTTAGAGAGGGAGGAAGGGAAGTGATGGAAGAGGTAGGAGTACAAGGTTAGAGATACATTTAGGGTAAGGTGGTAAAATAGGTGGAAGGATAGTGGTCTCAGGGTGGATGGCTACAGTGGCAAGACCATTTTGGACAATATTGCTGCCTTTTTCACTGCTAGAGGGATGGTTAGGTGAGATAAAATGATTTACTACTTTTGTAGTAATTCTTACATAGATCAACCAGGTAATTTACATACTTAGATTTACATATTTCAGACTGTCATTTCTGTTTATGATTATACTCAGTGTTTGGCTCAGTGAAATAAATGTCAGGCACTGCGGTGGTGGTGCTGCGGTAGCATTGTCGCCTCACAGTAAGATGTTGTCCTGTTCGATTTTCAGCTAAAGCGTCTTCTGTGTGGAGACATGCTTGAATGGGCGTACCTTCATTGAAGGTTGTGCATCAGAGCTGGCAACTCGGCACGTAAAAATCTACTGCCAATCATTAGCAGACCGGAGTTCGCTGTGGTGACCCCTAACCGGGAAAAGCCAAAAGACACAACAACAACAACTTGTACAAAAGTACCAGCATGGAGAACCATATATTTTGGGCAATATTCCTGACTCTGTCAGTCATGTGTGGAATTTAGGTGGGAGGAAGGGTCTATGTAAGTGTTATACTATTTTTATTGAATCACTGTGGTCTTCTCCTAACAGATTATACTGAGTCTGTGTTATATAACAGCGGCACAAGGTAACATAATGAATGCCTACTTGACAGGTTTTGTGCAGCAATTATCACCTGTGTCTGAATGTGCAGAACCTGGCAGTAATGAAATGCAGGTCATCAACAATAAGTGCAATTAAAATACAGCACTGAGTCATTCTGACTTGTCAGTTAAAACTGTCAGCAGCTGCCACTGTTATTCACATAAGTAGAAGTCGTTAGCACATTGATGAGGTTAAGAGAGTTAGGCCATTTTTTCAGTTTTTGGTAAATAACTTTGCTAGGGAGCAAGTAATTATGCTAAGTAATACCTCATTTTGAAGACAGTGTTAGTCCTTACAACATGGTAAGAGCTGTGCCTGTAGGCTGTACACATGTACAGATATCACACTTTGTTTAGGAATTGGGTTATGGAGGTTATTACAATTTTTCATATTTTGGAAAATAAGTTTTCTAGGGAAGTTGGCAACGTGCTAAGTAATATGTCATTTGAAGACAGTATCAGTACTTTAAACATGAACAAGGCTCACACTTCCCAGTGAAATGGCAGAAGTCACTGTACCAGCAAGGGTAATGTGATCAATATACATATATGTATAGTCTTCCAATACATCTCTCAAACATCAGTAGTAACCTGCTTGCATTTCTTTCTTGTGCAGGTGCGTCCACCTTGTGACAGTGACATGGCTTCACGAGCAGGAGAACGACAACTGACAGTGTGGGTGTTTGGCCATTCCTACATTCACTGGGCTGCCAGCCATGCCTCCAGAAGTGAAAACCACTACAGCTTGAGCTTCCCCACATCTAGTGTAAAGATATACTGGATTGCAAGAAGAGGTATGCATTGGAGCAGACTCCTGCAGTTGTTAGAAGAGAACTGTTCGATCTACCCTGAACCTAACATTCTTGTGCTGCACATTGGAGGGAATGATGTCATCACTCACCCACTCGAAAGGCTACTGTTTCAAATCAGAACAATTTTTGAACACCTGCAATCATGGTGGCCATGTTGTCATTTTGTCTAGTCTGACATAATTCCTCGCTAGATATGGAAAACAGCAAACAGTCAACGGGCAGTGCACAAGGCCAGACATTTACAAAATGGGTTCATGCATGGCTTGATGCACAAGGCTGGTGGATCAACAATCTGCCATGACAGCATCACTGCAGAAGATGTTCAGCTTTTCAGAAGAGATGGTGTTCACCTGAGGATGGCATTGAGTTGTTCTTGACTGACCTCCAAAATGGTGTGATGACAGCTATGCATGATATATTGGTAACATGCAGCTAGTGAGAATGAATGGACAACAGCTGTGACCAAGTAGGACCAGTATGGTAAGTAAAACTCTATTATGAATTGTGTTGTGTAAAATATGATATTTTTCTGAGTTTGGCAAATAACTCTGGGAAGGAGCTGGTGAAGATGCTGAGAAAGAACAACTGTTTCAGGAGAGTGCTACGACGTACAATCAAATATGTCAGTAACCATTCAGCAATACTTCTTTTTTATTCTTCTTTTATCAGACATGTGTACAGTTTAGATGACAGCAAGGGCTTAGTAATATAGAACTTGATCCCTTAGGTCCATTGCTGAATGGACACATATAAAGAGAAAAGGCATAGGTAAGGAAGACTGCTGACACTGAAGGAGGTTGTGAGACTGTAGTGTTATCAGCTGTCTGACTGGGTAGCCAGCACAGGTATCAGACAGATCAGATGGCCTTGCATGCCACTAAAGTCCCATGCCTGTCCTGGGTTCATTAGTGGAGTGGCAGTCCTTACCTTTCTTTTTCAATTTACATGTACCCATTCAGCAGTATGTTGGCTACACCAAGAATGTGTATATATGCAATGACATCGGTCTACATGGTAAGACAACTGTGTCTGAATGCTGTACACATGTACAGATATCCATTTGTTTAGGACTTTTCTCAAATGTTGGTGAATAACTTTGCAAGGGATTATCTGAATGTGGTACGTAATACCTCATTTTGAAGACATTTATAGTTCCAACATGGCAAAAGAACTGTGCCTTTATGTTGTACACATATACAGATATCAAAGTTTGTTTCAGACTTATGGTTATGGAAATTAGGATTTGTTTCATATTTCAGTAAATAACTTTGCAAGGGAGCATCTGAATGTGTAAGTAATACCTCATGGTGAAGACATTATTCATAGTTCCAACATGGTAAAAAAAACTGTGACTTTATGTTATAAACATGTACAGATGTCAAAGTTTGTTTCTGACTTACAGTTATGGAAATTATGTTTTTTTCATATTTTGGTAAATAACTTTGCAAGGGAGCATCTGAATGTGCTAAGTAATACCTCATTTTGAAGACAGTATTCGTAGTTCCAACATGGTAAAAAACTGTGTCTTTATGTTGTACACATGTACAGATATTAAAGTTTGTTTCAGACTTAGATTATGATTTTCTTCATATTTTGGTAAATAAACTTGCAAGGGGAGCATCTGGATGTGCTAAGTAATACCTCATTTTGAAGACAGTATTCATAGTTCCAACATGGTAAAAGAACTGTCCCTGTATGTTGTACACATGTACAGATATCAAAGTTTGGTTCGGACTTAGGTTATGGAAATTATGATTTTTTTTTCATATTTTGGTAAATAACTTTGCAAGGGAGCATCTGAATGTGCCAAGTAATACCTCATTTTGAAGACAGTATTCATAGTTCCAACATGGTAAAATAACTGTCCTTGTATGTTGTACACATATACAGATATCAAAGTTTGTTTTGGACTTAGGTTATGGAAATTATGATTTTTTTCATATTTTGGTAAATAAATTTACAAGGGAGCATCTGAATGTGCTAAGTAACACCTCATTTTGAAGACAGTATTGATCGTTCCAACATGGTAAAAGAACTCTCCCTGAATGTTGTAGACATGTACAGATATCAAAATTTGTTTCAGACTTAGGTTATGGAAATTATATTAATTATATTTTCGTAAATAACTTTGCAAGGGAGCATGTCAGTGTGCCAAGTAATACCTCATTGTTTCTCCTTACAACATGGTAAAATAACTGTGTCTGTGCACTGCACACATGTACAGATATCACAGTTTGGATAGTCTTGCAGGATTATGAAAATTATACATTTCTAATACTTCTCATTATTATGCCCATGTCTTTGCAAGAGAGCATGGTGATCACATAAATGATGCATTATTTTGAAGCTGACATTGAGGCACACAACTTCTACACTAATATGGAGGCTCTGTCTGTTACAGGTGATGAGATATTATGCTTTGTTTATTTTTCAATTATGAGAAATATTATATTAATCATATTTCTGTGAATATCTCCATAAAGGAGCGTCACGCAGTAATGGTTAAGGTATCATTTTAAAGCTGACATTCATACTAACAAATTAAATACAAATTGTATGGGTTTACATGGTACATTGACCAAGATATTGTGCTTTGCTTTTCCAAAAAGGTAAAAATATGCACGATATCTACATTCCTTGCCAAATATTTAATGACTTTGATATGCACTGTCAGAAAAATATTCATTTTTATATATGTCTAATGCTTATTAAAAGCTAAATGGGTTAACACATTTTCATTCTATTTTATGTACAAGCTTAATTCTGTATGAAATTATAAGATGATTTTTCAAAACACAGTATGCTTTCTGAAACTGCAAGATGCACCCTGACCTAGTATTTGCTAGCACAGCAAAATTCATGTTTATGCCTTTTGGAAATGTACTGTGAAGCAGGTGATTATCTGCTAGGTCAGGAAAATGTATGAATAGTGTATGAATAGAACGATACTGTTTTCTATAATATGATTGACTATGAACAATCAGCTCAGTTTGTGTTATGAGAACATGCACAGCTGCGGAAAAGAAGAGATACATCAGACAAAAGACTGCTTGAAGAATCTGTACTTGCTTTGTGCTCGAATTAGCTATAGTACCTTGAATGGTAACATAACATAGTGGGAAGTTGTATCTAACCGGTGGTCTTCAAGGTCACGTTGTTTTTCTTAGGAAGTTTTTCATAAAATTGATAGTGCAAGCAGAAAATTGTGGACAAACAGCTGCTATAAAGTAATGATGTTAGAACTTGTGATCTGTTACGTCAGTTTGGTAGGCAATGTCTTGTTAGAAAATGTATAAAGATGATCTTACTTCCTGATTACTTCCAAAATCTGGTATTGCTCTCTACTTCTACGTCAGAGACCAATACTATTGGAATTAAATTCACTAACTATTATCATGTTTATGGTACTTGGGAAGATGCAACCTCCTGCTCGCTGCTACCTCATCCAATTACCTCAAAAAGAAATATAAGCCCCAAACTGAAACAAACTTATAAAATTTTAGATAAATTCCTAAAACTTATCTCCAAACTTAGACTTAATCTGCTTCCACATGGGGATATACACCCCAACCCTGGCCCTACCAGCATTGACCAGCATTCCTCTCCTTGCATTGACCTTAGTTCCAATCATATTACTGCCCGCCCTACTAATTCTCTTCTTACCTGTCATCTGAACATCAGAAGCATCAACAACAAGGTACATGAACTTCATGCAGTACTAGTAGACCTTTCCCCAGAGATCCTGTGTCTAACTGAAACTTGGTTAAAACCCACAACTACCGACAATGAAATACTAATCCCTGGTTACAATATACATCGGAGAGACCGAGTCCCTAGGAAAGGAGGTGGGGTAGCCATACTCTATAAATCTGATCTAATTGTGTCTATTGATGTTATGCAACCACCTCAAATTAACAATGCAGAAATACTTATTTCCAAGCTTCGGATTAACAGCAATAAATTTATCTATATAATTTGTATGTATATTCCCCCAGGAAATAACATAGATACTCTCGAAACCACCCTTCACTGGATATCAACTCATTTCCCTCAAGAGTCCTTAGTTCTTGGAGACTTTAATATAGATTGGACTACCTGTTCCCCTTCAGCTCCTTCTATACATGTTAACCTTTACTTTTTCAAGCAAATTATTAATACTCCCACCAGGTTAGGGAAATCTAACCAGAAAGACAGTATACTTGACTGGGTGCTAATTAATAGTCATCCTGATCACTATGCATCTGGTACCCTCCCTGATAGCTTAAGTGACCACCATCTTACCTACATAATTAAGCATAAGATAGCCATTCCTAAGCAACCCACACTCAGAGCTGTTAGAAACAAAAAGAAATTTGACTTAACCAAATTTCAACTAGAATTAAATTCCTGTAACTGGACAATACTAAAATATCTACCCTTAGATGAAGCAGTGCTATACTTTAACAAAAAATTCCTAGAAATTCTCAACTTTCATGCTCCCATTCGTTCAAAGAAAACTAAAAATGCAGATGTTCCTTGGCTTTCAAAAGAAACAAGGCAGAAAATTAATCTCAAAAATAAAGCTTGGTCTATTTGACGTACTACTAAACTCCCTCCGGACCAAAGTAAATATAGACAACTTAGGAATGAAACTAAAAGGCTAATATCACTAGATAAAAGACAATACTATTGTAAATTGCAAACCGAACACCAAAACTGTCCACAAAAATTTTGGGCTGGACTAAATCAACTTCTTCACCCTGGTCGTACTACCACCCCTGTCCCTGCTACACTCATTGATAAATCCCCTGATGATGTCTCTAATAGCTTTAACCGCTTCTTCACTGAGACAATTCAATCTCTGTCTAATCAACTACCACCCAGCTCTCATACCTCTGACTCTCCCACATTCAAAAATACTCCTCTATTTACCTTTCAACCTGTAGCAACTTCTTTCATTTGTAAATTAATCAAAAAACTAAAACCCACCACACTCTCTGCTGATCAACTCCCAGCTGAATATTTGCAAAAAACAGCTGAGGCTATTGCCTACCCAGTGTCAATCCTTATCAATCGCTCCTTAGCAGAGGCCAATATCCCCGAGATCTGGAAGATATCTTATGTAATTCCTCTCCACAAGGGAGGCACTTCCACAGATCTCTCTAACTATAGGCCCATATCTATACTTTCCCCTCTAGCAAAGATAATGGAAAAATGTGTTCAGAAACAGTTTATGCAACATCTAATCGTCAACCAACTACTGGCTGATACCCAACATGGTTTCAGACCTCTCCATAGTACTACTTCAGCCCTTCTTGTCTTCTCTAACACCATAAACACCTATCGAAATAATAATAATATCTCATCTGCACTATTTCTAGATCTGTCGAAGGCCTTCGATATGGTGGATCATAAACTTCTAATCAACACATTGCCTTCACTTGGTTTGGACACCATTGCTGTACAATGGTTTAGTTCCTATCTATCTGGCAGAAAACAAGCAGTTTTATGGCAGACCAAACTCTCTAAATTACTACCCAATACATTGGGAGTCCTGCAAGGATCTATTTTAGGGCCATTGTTATTTTCCATCTTTATCAATGACCTGCATACAGTTATTCCTAATGCCAATTGCATACAATACGCAGACGACTCTACATTAATATGCTCAGGTACTACCCCTTCAGAGTTACAATTATTAACCCAGTCTACATTCAGCAAAATAGAAAACTGGCTCTCCAGTCGTCGCTTGATACTTAATCCTAAAAAAACTAAAATGTTGTTGTTTCCACCGACTAAAAGGTCCTGCTCCATCAACTTTACTATCCAAGCTAAAGATGGGACCATAATTTCTCCGGACCTTTCGACAAAATTACTAGGGGTAACCATAGACAATAAACTAAAATTTGATATACACGTAAACCAAATGATTAAGACCATTAATAAGAAGCTAGGCTCGTTATATAGAATAAATAGCTTCTTGACCCCCCAAGCTAAAATCGTCATCGCCCAGACTCACCTTCTCTCATCACTCCTGTACTCGTCCCCCTTACTTCACAACATAAGTAAAACTGTAAAAAAAAAAAAAAAAAAAAAATTTTTCATACAATTTTATTCATCATATTTTGTATTTTATGGGTAACTAGTACCTTTAGTCAACCCAGTTTCTATATGCATATACTTATTACACATATATACATATTCTAGAAGTAAATTAATTCAATCTAAACAGTCATATTTTTTTAGCTTTAATCAAAAGGTACATTTCGACACAAAATACTTTAAATTTTAATTAAAACTGAGGCTTTTACAACTAATACTCATCAATTGGTATTTTTGCATTTATTTTTTCATTTAGTATTCATTAATTAATTTTTAAGAATTTTCTTAATTAAATAAAAAATATTTCATATAAAAAATGCTTTAACATAACTTTAGTAGCTTATGGGTACATGAACTTTAGCGGTCAATAATAAATGGACTTGATTATTCATTTGTATTTGATCTATCTGATACTTATGTTTCCATGTGTTCACATTTTTATGTAATTACAATAATTCTTCCAGAGATAACATTGGTATAATTTTTATTTTTTACTTTTATTTTTATTTCTATTTCCTATGGCATTTGGTTTTAATTAAGGTAATATCTTTATTAATAATACTTCATTATTTAAACTATGGGTACTGACATAGACATACAACTGCATACATATATTTATTTACATATATACACTTAAATTCGCTGCTGTTTATATATTCTTGTTTTTTCATATACAAGCACTACAGATGTCTTATGCTCCTTCAGCATTATATTTATGGCCCCGATCCTGATTTATAATAGTTAGCTTTGCAGCTCTAACACTTACGCATCTCTCTATCACATAAAGCTACCGCGTCCCATCGGATGCGCTTACACTTCAGGATACTAGTACACTTTAGATGATTTTGTTTTAGGTTTCTACCTATGAGGATATGTACCTTCTGTTTTTTGTTTGGCTTTTTACACACGCTTTAAAAGCTATATGTCACTTGGTCTTTAAGTGGTTTTGTAACAGATTCATCTGTGTTTTTATTTGTATTTCTACAGTAAGGTTTAGTTAGGTTTATAAAACCATCTAACTGATTTTATTAAGGTTTTTAAAAATACAAACAATGCTCATAATAACTATGCATTCATATCGGTTCCTTAGGTAGGAAAACTTAGAATTGTTTTTTGCATAATTTATTGTAGACACTTTTAACTAGTTCCCGCCTAATGAACTAAGTTTTCGGTTGCGATGGTAACCGTAAAAATGTCTTTCTTTATGACATACTAGTTAGAATTTAGATGAGCAGGGACTTTATTGCTTCTTATTTATTTAAATATAGTACTACTGATGATATGCAATAAGTTTTTTAATTATTTGAAAGTTAAACATTCCTTAGCTTACAAGTTGCATTAAGAGTTTTGCATAAGCTATATTTTAGATTTTATAAACTTTCATAATGACTGTAATGCCTTTGACTGCTTGATAGCATTGCCGCTTTAAATAACAATTGAAGTACCTAATTATATAGGGCTTGGTTTTTAAACATTGTATTATTTAAGCACCTTTATGTAGGGTTTTCATTTGTCTGATGAAGCGTGGCTGTGACCACGCGAAAGCGCTTACCTTCACTAATTATACCTGCAATAAAGAAGAGTTTTACACTTTTACTACGGCTACCGACAGTCTTTTGGAATTGTGACTTTTGGAACTGTATCTTGGAATAGTATCTGCATTTCATTTTACTAACTGACTACATCGTGGTGAGATCAGGTTTCTGCTTTCTACAACATAAGTAAAACTGTCATGAACAAGCTCTCCAATTGCTACAATCATATAGCTAGGTTTGTTACTGGGTCACCATATAGGACCAATCATTGTATCAACTTAGCCAAGCTCAACTGGACTGAGCTACCGAACCTAATCTCTTACAACCTACTAGTCCTTACCCACAAAATTATATACAACCCCGAATATGCTCCTTCACTCAAAATGCTGCTTCCCCTTTGTAACAACCCACAGCCATTGAGGTCATCCAACCGTCTCCTAATCCAAACATTCAAAACTAATAACTCTGCAGGTGACTCCCTTCTCACCAACGCTGCAGGGAAAATCTGGAACAAACTTCCCCATGATATTACCTCCATCCCCACTTTAAGTCAATTCAAAACTAAGCTAAAATCACACCTGGGTTCAATGCGAAGTTGCCATTGCCTAAACCCGGGTTAGTCTACTCTAGGCTTGACTAAACAGCCTTAACACCTGAATCTCCTACATTTCCTTACTATCCTAATCTTCTTACATCTTATATAAACTTGACGGAATAACTTACAGTGTTCTAATTTTATATGTATAATTTTTTTTTTACACTGTTATATAAATGTTTTTTGTCTTATGTGTTGGAGCTTTTCTCCCCGGGCCTCCGCTGAAAATGGACATGTATCCAGTCGGATCCTCCCGGTCAACAAATGTAAAATAAAAATAAAATAAAATAAAATAAATTTTAGTTAGACAAACTCTGTATTAGCACATTTTTGTCTCCTTGCTGCAAGATTAAAATGCCTTAACCTGAACCTACTGTGTATTGATCATTTTTAAAGTTTATTTTTCCTATGACATGCACTATCAACATTTACACTGTTGCAAACATCAGTGTCTGTCGGACAACTTTCTTGTTTACATTTTAGCCTAGCTCTTATAGTTAAAGAGTTATGAACATTTGTTTTCTGTATGGTATTACAAATAGATTTTCTGAAAACAAGCTCTGTCTGCACTGTTGTTCCTATGGTGGAATTAAGCAAGCAGCTTTTTCTGAGCTGCTCTGGAGTGAATGAGTTAAAACATGTAGAACAGACATATCCACACATACTCTGTTAAACCAAATTACTCCAAATGCAGAATAGCAGCATTTACATTCTGTAGTCATGCCAGGCATATCCCCCTCCTGTGTGTTGGCCTGTTGCCACAGTGTATATTGTTAGAGGTAAATCTCCAATCCATCTGTGATGCTGTTTGTCAAACAACAGATCTAGGTCCTGCTCACAGTGAATGAAAAGGCCCAACACCAACATGATGTTCATAGATATTGGAGTGTGTTTCCATGCAATTGGCTATGAGAATGTTACCACAGCTGCTCCACATGCAATCAGATAGAGGAGGGCTGCAATTCATGCAGAGGCCATCAGCTGATCATGAGCATCACTTACAAATCACATGCTGTCGCCTAAACAAAGCAGGTCTAAGTCTCCACATTCAACAGAGAGGGAGTGAGAGAGGCAGACAGAGGCAAAGATAAGTCAGGGAGTGGGTGGGAGAGTAAAACCTAAGCATGTTTGTGTCACACACCTACCAGTACAGGCTATCAAACCCCTGACTGACTATGTATTGCTATCACATGTCTATGTAGTTATTGGACGCGCCATATAGCTTACATGTTGAGGAGTGCTCCAAACGTATATGTGATGGTGAGTGACATCTGCAACAGTGATATGGTAGTGATACAGTAGGTGTAGTACATGTGCCTGTCTGCATGAACAGATGTCAGTGTCAACACAGCCACACTCTCTCAGGGACCCACACACATTGACACACTTGGCAGGGTCAGGAATACACCTCCTCACTAGTTAGTTTGCCACAATACAGTACTGTACAGGTGTCACATGCACCACATGTGTTATCCAGAGGTTATATGGGCAAAGGGCATGTGGAGGTGTCTGACATCAGACAGCATGCTTCAGTATGCCAATGGGTGTTGTAGTGAGTGTGAATGTGGTCAAAAGCATCATACACCACCCACACAGACACAGGGTGCCAGTACTGACATGCATTAGTCATTTCTTCATGGGTGTGTAGTGGTTGACTGTGCCAGAAGGCTATACAAAGCTAGGTGATGGGTATAACTTGACATCAGGCCACATGACAATGGTCTGCAGTGTGGCTCAGGGGTGTATATGTCTGGATTGGCCCACACAGGTGGGCACTGTATTCACCATCCATCCACCTGGGTAACTATTGTGCATGGCCATTGCTGTGCATTGCTTGCCATGCATGTGTTCTTTCATCCATTACATGGATGGTGTCTGGGATGTGCACACATCCCACAAGCATGTGCAGTGACATGTGGAACTGTACCTGGGGTGTCTGGGCCATGTTGTGTACACAGATTGTTATCATCAGATGTGCCAGTCCTGGCCTCATGTGGCAGAAACTGGCAATGGACAGCAGGTTGACCCTGCTCCTACATTGATAGCATGATACAGGTATTCTCTGGTGTCAGTGGCATCTGTCAATACAGGGCATGTGTTTAAGGCATGGTATGTCCTTTGTGGGTCACATTTGATGGCACCACAGATGTTGCAGGTGTCCAGTGGGGAAAATAGTGAAGGAGCACTGTCTGCATGTACGTGCCTATTGTACTAATGGACAGAGTGCCATGCCCTCTGTAGTCCACTGCAATCACACCATGGTTACTACCTGTGGGCAATATGCAGGGTACTACCAACATAATGGTTATTGCCTAGGCAAGTGTGTTTGTGTATGAGACATGGGTTGAGACTGTTCTCTGGGTAATATAAGGGTTGCTAACTTTGTTCACCAGGTCTTGGTGTCACATGTAGGGGTATGGATTGGCACCCCAGCCTTTTGGATATTTCACATCTGTTAGCCCTGTAAGGTTGACATTGTGACATATAATAGGGCCACCATATAAGAAATTTTCAAAACCCACTCCACAATGAGTCCAGTTGTTATTCACCCACAGCCACCTCCACACAGGATATGAATGACAAGCACAGACACACACACCTACCATGTCTGGGATTATAATTCCTACCTAACTAATTTATTACACTACAACACTGCACAGTTATAGGATGTGCCGCAGAGATTACTGGAGTACTCTTTCCCCAAAGGTGTATTTCACAGTGAATGACATCAGCAGACTTGCCAAAGTAGGGCATTTGAATTGTAGTGAGTATGACTAGCCTTAAAAGAATTGCTCCCTACACAGACATAGTAACACACACACAAACATCCACACTTGCCATGTGTGGGACTAGAACCCCTACCAGAGTACTATATGACACTACAGCAGTACACTGTTGTAGGATGTGCCATGGAGATTACTGGGATATACCTTTCCCAAAGGTGTATTTCACAATGAATGACATCAGCAGCCTTGCCAAAGTAGGGCATTTGAATTATAATGAGTGTGACTAGCCTAATTGCTCCCTACATAGACAGACACACACACACAAACTTGCCATGTCTGGGATTAGAACTCTACCTAACTAGTTTTTCACACTACAGCATTACACAGTTATAGGATGCAGCATGGTGATTACTGGGCTACACCTTTCCCAAAGGTGTATGTCACAGTTAATGACGTCAGCAGCCTTGCCAAAGTAGGACATTTGAATTGTAGTGAGTGTGACTAGCCTAAAAAGCATTCCTCCCTATACAAACAGACACACACACACACATACAAACACAGTTGCCATGTCTGGGATTAGAACTCCTACCTAACTAGTTTATCACACTGCAACATTATACAGTTATAGGATGCGCCGTGGAGATTACTGGGCTACACATTTCCCAAAGGTATATTTCACAGTGAATGACTTTAGCAGCCTTGCCAAAATAGGGCATTTGAATTGTAGTGAGTGTGACTAGCCTAAAAAGCTTTGCTCCCTACACAGACAAACAAACACACACAAACAGTTGCCATGTCTGGGATTGGAACTCCTACCTAACTAGTTTATCACACTACAGCATTACGCAGTTATAGGATGCGCCACAGAGATTATTGAGCTACACCTTTCCCAAAAGTAAATTTCACAGTGAATGACATCAGCAGCCTTGCCAAAATAGGACATTTGAATTGTAGTGAGTGTGACTAGCCTAAAAAGCATTGCTCCCTACACAGACAGAGACACACATACACACACAGTTGCCATGTTTGAGATTAGAACTCGTACCTATCTAGTTTATCACACTACAGCATTACGCAGTTATAGGACATGCCATGGAGGTTACTGGGCTACACCTTTCCCAAAGGTGTATTTCACAGTGAATGACATCAGCACCCTTGCCAAAGTAGGGCATTTAAATTGTAGTGAGTCTGACTAGCCTAAAAAGCATTGCTCCCTACACAGAGACACACAAACACAGTTACCATGGCGGGGATTAGAACTCATACCTAACTAGTTTATCACACTACAGCATTACACAGTTACAGGATGCACCACGGAGATTACTAGGTTACACCTTTCCGAAAGGTGTATTTCACAGTGACTGACATCAGCAGCCTTGCCAAAGTAGGGCATTTGAATTGTAGTGAGCATGACTAGCCTAAAAAGCATTGTTCCTTACACAGATAGAGACACACAAACGCAAACACATATTTGCCACGTCTGGGATTAGAACTCTTACCTAACTAGTTTATCACACTACAGCATTACTCAGTTTTAGGACGTGCCACAGAGATTACTGGGCTACTCCATTCCCAAAGATTTATTTCAAAGTGGATGACATCAGCAGGCTTGTAATAGTAGAGGTATGGGGAGGGCAGTGTGTGTGTATTGGCCATAATCCATTCATCAGAGGTTGACACACCAGATGCAGGCACACGCAGGGTTATATTCCGCAGGTACGTGTATACAGCTGCTAGATGACGACTGCCTTGTACAGTCATGTTGCACAGCTAGCACTTGCACTACATAGTCTGTAATGCTGACAGATACCAGTGGCTAATTACTACAGTGAGTGACATTTGCACATCCTGTGGTTGCAGCCATTTGGCTGTGTGCTGGGTGGGACAGGCCTCATGATGGATGACTCTTTGTCACAGTCACTATCTTCCACACATCTATGTATATCTACTTTTGGCTTATTATAGTGTGTTGTCCTTGGATATATGTCTGTATTCCTATTCAATGTGTGTGCAAAGCATGACTGGTGCATATTGAGGAGTGTATACACTAACATCTGCAACTGTCAGATATTATGGTCCACTGTTGTTTGCAGACATGGGCTTCATTTGTTAAGTGTGTGAGCATGCCCAGTATGCCATTCTGTATTGAATGTGTGGATCCATTCCAGGTAATTTGTACTCCAGTGCAGACCTTTGTGATGTACACCACCAGGTAGCAAACTGTTTCTGCAGGGTATCTGCAGATTATTTGGCAATATGAGGACATACTGTGCAAGGGATACTGTGTACTGTAGGTGACTGTGTCTGTGCTGCTTCTGCTCATGGTACTGGTGTTAGCAGAGATATTCAGACGTGTACTGTTATACACTTTGATGTTTTATGTCCTAAAGTACTGTCAGGTGGACATTCTTGCTCACAGTGATGTCCTGGGGAACAAGGGTGAATGCAGCTGTGTCCGGTATTGTGGGCAGACACCTACATATTCATGGTAAGTTATGCCATTCTGGAGAGGGAGCTGCAGACACTTGCTGCTGGGTCTGTGTATCTGGTTCATTACCTTGGTACAGTGCTGGCAGAGGATCCCACACTTGTACATCCATCAACATGCCAGTATGGCCTTATCTTGCTGTGACAATACTGTACAGATTCACACAGGTTACCCAGAGGCATGGGCCATGAGTCAGGACATTACCCCTATTGTGGTGTACAGGCAGGTTTGTAGCCACCCATTTATGTGTTTGCAGCCAGGGATAGTGTGTGCACACAGCTGTGTGTCGGACCTTGCACATCCCATGCTGCCCATGCTCCCACCCCACCCTCTATTATTCTATCCTCTTCCATACATTATGCATACATCCTCTGCTACTTTCTCTAAGGTTATCACCTCATCACAGCTGTGTTTTGGTGTTGGTCCACAGTTCATGCAGTGGGACATGGTGGACTTGTTACTGTGGTTTGTCACCATGGCCTTTCATTTGGCTTATGTGGAGTGTGTTATGTTGTTATTTGGGTGTCCATGACATAACATGCATTCGCAGTATGTGTGAGACACAGGCCTTTGGCAGAGGCCTGTAGGCCATTTGGTGGTGATGCGGGTCAGCTGTGGCAGGCTGTTACATTCTGTTAGTCTTAGAGTCCCAGGCCGCCATACAGTATATTCCCCTGGGGTGACAGTGTAGGTGTGCTAAGTGTTCATGCCAGTATTGATCAGGTGATGTGGATGCTGGCAGGATACTACCTACAGCTAGGGACACACCTGCATGAGACACCTGCACTGCATGCTGCATTCTTTCACTATTGCCATATACAGGTGCGGGTCATATTGTACCCATTCCTGACAGCAGGGATACGACCAGAGAGGTACCTGTGGGTGGTGTTTGGGTGAGCTGGGTGCATGTGTGCTATGGACACTACTTACATCTGATGCACAGATATGCATGGGGCATTCCAGTTATGCTGGCATGTGCAGGTACATCAGCTGTTTCTCAATACATCTGTCCTTCCACCTTTGTGATCTACAAGTGTTTGAGCAGACAACACTGGTATACCCTAATACAGGCCCAGATCATGTGCTGCATACCTGTATGTACAATTCCAAGGGTGTGTCCATTTCAGAGTTACACATTATATACTGTATGTCTGGGGTACTTTCCCCTGTGTACTGCTTGTATATGTAACCCAACAGCCATGCCATGTCAATCTTTCAGATGGTGACACATATTACCACCATACATTTACAATGGCTTACTGCTAGCATGTGTTATACTAGTGGGAATTGTCTTTGGCACTGCAGTTGTGAGGACTTGGCCCTGTCATCAGCAGTACTGGGCAATGGCCACCAGGTCATACCTCAACATGCGTACATACTGACCACTCTCACACAATATGAAACACACACCAACCTAACACACACATACCTGCATATTGTACAAATGCTACAATCTATCCTGCTACCTTGGCCACCTCTGGGCATCTGTGCTCCACTGGTATTGTACCTACACATACATGTTACTACATTTCTACATATGATTGGGGGGGGGTACACCTGACTGTTACTACATGTCTACATAGAATATGGGGGGCACACCTGACTGTTTCTTCATTGCTACACAGGATTGGGGGGGCACACCTGACTGTTGCTACATTTCTACATAGTATTGGGGGCACACCTGACTGTTACAATGGGTATACATCGGATGGGGGGGCACCAGACCAGTACTACATTTCTATGCAGGATTGGGGGGGGGCACAGCTGACTGTTACTACATGTCTAAGTAGGGTTGGGGCACACCTGACTATTACTACATTTCTACACAGGATGGGGGGCACACCTGACTGCTACTACATTTCTACACAGGATTGGAGGGCACACCTGACTATTTCTACACAGGATTGGGGGGCACACCTGACTGTTTCTACATTTTTACATAGGATTGGGGGGGCACACCTGACACTTGTACACACAAACAACAACAAAGATCGTATTTTACCCTAGTCGGATTATAAACAAATCAGGTTATAAAGGTTTAAAAAGCAGGTTACATTAACCATTAACCATTAACAAAACACTCGTATAAGGTTCTGGCTATTAACTTCATTTTTTCTTTTCTTTTTCTACTTTTTGACTTCTTACTTTTTTTGTACTTTTGTATATTTATAGAATATTTCACTGTACTTAAGGGTACCTATATGTGTGTCTATCTAGTGTAATGCTATAAAAAATTACTCTCCTCTGAGCTATTTTTCTCTCTAAGGTTGTTTGTTGTGTTACATGATTAGGTTTTATGAACTTTTAATGATTTGTTTTAAAAATTATTTTTATAAATTGGTAAACCATGTATTGTATTACTGGCACTGGCACTTTAAAACATTAGTAGGTTGTTGATTGTACCAATTACTAGCACCTGCATGTATATAAAAGTTGCAATTGTAAATAGTATTTTGTCTGAAGAAGTTCATCTACTAAGGAGAACGAAAAACGCATGCTGCGTTTCACGTTTATTTAGTGTGTTTGGCTTTTACAGCTTTTAGCGACCGAACCATTTGGTGAATAAAATTTGAAGGTTTTTACAACTTTACATTGTGGCAGAAGTCCCGTTTTTGCTGAACCGGTGTTACCAGCTTGTTCTACTTCCTAGTTAGCTGACTCAATTTTGTGCGACTTGTACACATTTGCTGTGTCTGTACTGGTATGTCAGGTACTCCATTTCATTCTGTATTCTAACCTATCATGCTGACTAGAGGCATAGCAGTGTACTACAGGTCTTAGGTTTGATTGACCTACGTATCAGTTTCTGACTTCCTACTCTTCAGAACTAACATCTCACTGCCTGACCTGAAGTAGACTGTCTGTGTAGGCCTGGGGGGGAGGTTACCCAGAGGCATCATTCAGAGGCCTTGGCACAGCCTTTGTTTGTGTTTGTCTACACGTGTCCTGCTGGCTGAGACTGTTGTTGGGTATGTGAACCTCCCTGACTGGCATGTGTGTGTCATATGGCCACACGTGGCCCGGCACATTTTCTGCAGTGGGTTTTGTCACCATGTGTAGTAATGGCTACTATGGTGACACCAGTAGTTGTTACAGATCTCATGCTGCCACTAGAGGTGTCTACTATCTGCTGGCATCTCATTCAGCCACCCGATTCCCTTGCATGCTCACATCCATACCATAGATACAGGTAAAAACACATACTACTACATTCGGCAAATGGTAAGTTGAGTGACTTACCATGTGGGTGTGCCAGTATTGAGGGTGGTGCTGAAGGGCTGCTTATGTCAGATGCACATAGTACACTCCCTACACATGGTTGAGCACAGGTAGTGTCATGTTTGGCATCCCTTTTACTGTATGTGTGAGTCAGAGAGAGGTGTCATTCCCTGGGTCCCTCCTGTGTCATTGTATGTGCTATGCATTGCCTCTTTGCCAAGGCCAGGGCATACTAGGCATGCCTCCTTCTGCCTAGTGGGGCAGGCTCAGGTTGTTCCTCCTCTGAGTCACTCTGTGCCTGTGCAGGCTTTGGCAATGGTGGTGGGCTGTGTGGCCCTGTCCCGTGCTGTTCCTGCTGCAGCTGTTTCGGCAGGATCATATTGTGTAGCATGGCACATGTGATGACAATTTGAGTACATGTAGCTGGTGAGTACTGCAAGACTCCACCGGATGTGTCTGGGCACCGGAACTGTGACTTGAGCATCCCAAACACATGCTCTATTATAATTCTGGTCTGTGCGTGTGCCTCATTATGGAGTTCTTGTTCAGGTGTGTGTGCATTTCTTATGGGTGTCATCAGCCACGGCTCCAGTGCATAACCAGCATCCCCCACTAGGTGACCGTAAGGGATGTCCCCATTGGCAAATCTCTGGTACAGCTGCATCAGATGCCAGATGTGGGAATCGTGATAGCTTCCAGTGCAGCCAGCACACACATTCATTATTATGCCCTGGGAATCACACATGACCTGGCAGCTGATGGAGGGGAAGCCCTTGTGGTTGATATAGACCCTACCCCACTCACCGGGTGGTGCTTTGATCTCTGGAACAGACTTTCCATACACATCAAACAGAGCACCTTGCTGACCCTCTTCCATGCAACCTTGATGAGTGGATGGGAAACCACAAATTTCTCCCAGGGGTTCCACTTGTGTCCCAGACTGACAGAGGTGACAGGTGCTGGCTGAAGTTTCTTTTTGGGGATAAACTCTTGGCTATGCTTGTAAGGACCCCAGGGCCATTAGCCTAGTAACCTCCTATGATCCTATGATCCTGTGACCTCACTGAGTCTGTGTGATCCTAACCCCTTGACTATTTAACATCAGCCTTGACATTTTTGTTGAAAATGTGCCCTGCATTTCTATTTAGCATACTGTCTGTGTGTACCACATATATATTTTATACATGTGGTACCTATCACTCAGCTCACCACTGTTAGCCTGACTGAGCATATCTGCTCCACAAATATATTGTAGGTGGATCATTGTATTCCAGTTGTTGGACATTAATACAAAGTTTTGTTATGATACCTTAATAATTACTTGTTAGTCATACATCATTCCTTCATGAGATTTACTGGTGTCTAACCCATGTGTAAACTGAGTGTCATCAATACCCACTGCATTAAATAGCAGGTTTTGATCAGTATGGAAGTTGCTCTTCCATTTCTGTATTGATCTTTTCAAACATCTCTGTATGACTTTCCTGGGTACTATAATGTTGTGTCTTTTGGCTTTTCCCGGTTAGGGGTCGCCACAGCGGAACTCCGGTCCGCTAATGATTGGCAGTAGATTTTTATGTGCTGAGTTGCCAGCTCTGATGCACAACCTTCAATGAAGGTACGCCCATTCACGCATGTCTCCACAAAGAAGATGCTTTAGCTGAGAATTGAACAGGACAATGTCTTACTGTGAGGCGACAATGCTACCGCAGCACCACTGTACTATAATATGCAATTATAATTGACAACCTTGCAGAAAGTGTTGCATTACATTGCTGTACTGCATATTGATATGGTGATTTCATGTCACTTAATGCTGATTTGCCCACTGTTTTCTAATGCATCTTACAGAGGTCAAAAGACATGATGGCCCCCTGAGAATGGAAGTAGATGAAGATGACATGCCATACAACTGCTTTAGGAGGAAGGTGTAACCCCAGCTGATGATCAGCTAGGACCATTATGCACTATAGTAGCAGCAGACCTATAATGCCATGCTCACCACCATTGGACAAAATGAGGGACCAGATGCATAAAGTTGTCACCAATGTTTTCCAGACAATGACGACTACCATCTTGGGGGAATTCATCCAGGACATGGTATGTGTCATGTGTGACTCCTTCTGGAAGATTGCTACAGAGCTTCATCCCAACAAGATGGGTGTGTCAGGACCATAAGTATGGTCTTTTGGTTCCTTCCAAGTTATGTAGCCTACATGTGATAGCCACATAGTTTAGGATTGATCTTGCCATGGCACATCTTTGAGTACATTACTCCATAAGACAGTTTTGCTTTCTCTGTTAATGCTATAATTTTGTGTCATAGATTTTTTTCAACAATATCCTTTGACATTTTGCCAGTTGCTGTATATACTAAATGTTCTTAATGCCTGTGACATAGCACCTCCTTGTCCTGTGCAAGCCATTTCACAGTATCATGTAGATACAACACTCACAGATATCTGCAGGGTATTATGTTCTCATTTAGAGACATCTCCATTGTCACTATGTATTGTAGGCATATACTCTGCTGATGAGCAGTGTGGTCATAGTTGATTGCATAACCATGCTATCTCAATTGATTCCTGACTGTGTTGTCATTACTGTCATATTGACAGTCTATGTGGACCTGTGGAGTGAGAATGCTGTTAGGATATGGCATGTGTTTACCTTTCTTCTCACTGCACAGGAAGATCTGTGCATACATAATTCCTGTTCATATAGTACTGTCACAAAACCATATGCACCTGCATTAATGACAATTTACTCATTTTTTTTTCATCCATTTTCTGCAATGAGTCTCTTTGTTGGATCTTATATACATCAGGTAACAAATGTTACTGCTGTGATAGTTGTACTAATATGTGCATATGGGACACATGCGCCATGTATGTGCACCTGTACTGCAGCCATATCTATGCATACTTGCCTCTTACTCTATGTATTTCATTACATCAGTGTGTTGTGTTTCCCCACAGATGGCTATGTCCATACTTCACAGCACTAACCCATCCTGCACTGTGCCACATTACAGGTACATGTTGTCTTCTCATGTATTGGTGTGCTTGTCAACATCATGAGGTGACATTTCATTTATGTGAGTACATTTTAAAATTTCCTTTCCCTGCATGTACAAGATTGTTGCCTCATGTATTTGCAGGCATGACACCTGTTTCCATAAGATTGCATGACTGTGTATATGACTATATAACAACATTCATTTTAAGGCACATACATGTAACAATGTTTATGACATAGTTGCTGCTGTTGTAAAATACTTTGTTTTGTGTAACATTTGCAAAGAATTGTGACTTACATGTAGTTATATGGCCATAAGAAATACACTGACCATATACTCTGGCAAATGTACCAATATATAGCTGTTTGCAGCCAGTATTTTGTCCATGTGATGTGTTATTGTAGACATTGCCACACTGACACAGGGTACTCAGCTGCAGGCATCACATTACATGCAATCCTTATATATTGCTCATATACTCCATAATGGATATTGTGCATTAGGTATTATTTATACAAACAGTCACATTTTAACATCCACATTATTGTTTGCACATGTGGTGCAAGAAGACATGCCATGAGCACATTTACTTGCAATGTGTGACTGCACTTATTGATTACTGTTGTACAGCAAACCTGCAGAGGTAGTGGATACTTTTTGCACTGCGCTTACAATACAGTGACACAGGTGTACATTACCTGTGTGTATGCTATGTACATGGCACATGTGGTATTGTTTGTCAAGCATGTTCATAGTCCTGTCTTTGTGATATCAGACAAGGCACATTACATTATTGATATACAGCTACCATACTGATGCCACAGTAGGCCATCAAATGCAAAACTATAAATAAAAGAAACCCTTGTACATGTTGTACTAGTACACATAACTGTACCATATTAGGAATGGTAACCATGTACAAGTTCTCTGTACATGTAGCAGGCATGATTACTATACACAGATGGCACACTATGTTCTATCATTTCAGGAGTATTTGCTTGCAGTTTCCTGTGTTTATGCAGTAATGACTTTGCTGCCACAGAAAGATTTTGCTGCTACATTGACAGAACAGTAATATATTTCATCAGTAATTTTCATGTTGCAATGTGGCTTAGCAGACATATTTTTTTGCCTGTTACCAGTAGGGTTAGCAGTTCTATCTAGACCTCTGTACTTGTGATCCTACATGTGTCTGGATCGTTGTTGCTTGCAGCCTATACCATTTGTGTACATGTCCACAGCTGCAAACCTTATATCACACATGGTTAAAAAAGTCATCAAAACTAGAAACATTATACAGAGTATATCATGGACAGTAGTAGGTTATATGATGGAATAACAATCTTACCACAAAAATTCAGAGCAATAAGGGAAAGGATGAGAAGACATCAAATGCCATCATAGAAGTATCGAAGAGAGAAAACTATAAAGCAATTAGGACAAAAAGTGTTACTGTTATAAGAGGAATAGATCAACAAAAAATACTTAGAAAGATAGACGTGATAAAAGCAATGCACAGTATCAGAACAGACCAGGATCTATTATACACTATTGCAAATAGTAAACTAGAAATATCAGCACAGGCTGAAAAACTTAAGGTATGCAGATAAATATAAAGGAAAAGTACAAAATAAGAAATTCATTGATTACCCTAAAAAGTTGCATAGAGAACTGAGAAACAAAGTAAAAGGAATAGAAGAAATACCACCAAAAAAGAAGAAATAGACATATTTTAGAGAAATATTTATGAAGACCCTGTGGAATGTAACAAGATGTTGAATGAATAGAAGAGGTGAAAGAAACAGTAAGAAGTTCAATGTGCAAGATATGAAATGGGCAGAAGTAATGCCTTGAGAAATTTAAACAAAATTAATAAAAGCTCCTAATTGGAACCCCCAGGCCTAAATGTAGTAGCTAACTTCTGGCTAAAGTATCTTGCCCTGAGTAAGAACTACTGATATCTGCATCCTAAACAAATACCAACCTGCTTAACAACAGGAAAAGGGCTACTCTTACTTAAGAGTGAAACTACAAGCTATCCTAAAAACTGCAGACCAATAACTTGCCTTTTGATGAAGTATAAACTATATACTGGAATTGATGCTCGTAGAGTTTATAGTAATTTATAAGAAAACGCAATCATGGCAATATAGCAAAAAGGTAATAAAAGATAGTCATATGGAACAAATGATCATTTGTTGTTAAATAAAGTCATAATGGAGAATTGTAAAAAGGGGGAGAATCAGAGGATGGCATGGATAGACTACAAAAAAAATCTAACAACATTCCACATTCATGGATAAAGTAGTGCTTACAGATGTTTAAGATACATCCTACATTGATGAATTACATTACAGTGACAATGAAACAGTGGCAAACCACTCTACAGCTAAGCCATGTTAAAGGAGAAATCATTATCCCAGGGATAAAAATTCAAAGGGGGATATTCCAGGGTGACTCTGTTACTGCTGCTCTTTTGTCTTGCCCTTAACCAATTAAGCTGTCTACTTAACAGACTGGGTCATGGTTACAGTTTCGCTCCCAGAAAACAACAAAGTGTAAATACTTCTCATCTTCTTTTTCTGGGTGATTTAAAACTGTATAAGTTCACCAGATGAGGAAGCTATTGCTCAACTGCAAGTGGTCAAAACTTTCTCAGATGATATAAGAATGTCATTTGGTCCAGACAAATGTGCAAAAGCAACCTTTAAAGCATGAAAGCTACAGCACCAAGAAAATATCACTCTGGGACAGGAATGTGATATAAAGGAACATGAGCAACAGGGAGTGTATAAATATTTGGGAATTGATGAAGGACTGAATAAAGCATGAACAAATGTGAATAAAACTTAGTAAGGAATATTTTAGAAGACTAACATTAATTGAAAATAGTCCTGGCATTTAGGAACAGAGTCTAAGCTATGAAGCAATTTGCTCTTCCTTTTCTAAGTTTTGAGGTGATTGACTGGCCCCAAAAGGTAGCGATCAGGTGGACAGGAAAACAAGAAAATTTCTTTATGCTTATCAAATGATTTATAAAAATCAGTTTATACCAAGGTTATATATTTCCCATTCTGAAGGAGGTATGGGCCTCAAAAATCATTACATGAATAGATCTACATTCATAGGACTGCATACATATATGCTCACCTGACGATCCATAGTGAAATATTTAAAACATGAAGAGAACAAGTTTAAGGTGACTTTCCTGCTTAGTTTACCAGAAGCATACTGGTGTCAAGTAGGAAAAGAAATCAAACTAGAAGTAGACAAAATTCAGCCAGCAACCTATTGTATCAAAAACAACAAAAAAAGAAAGAATGTAAGGTGAAGGATCAGGTGAGAAGCCAAGAAATGTGGAAAATGCATAAATATAGTTGCAAGTACAGAAAATTCCTGGAGCAGCATCATGTCAATCAGGATTTGTCGCAGGAATGGTTAAGGAGAGGTGAATTTAAACTAAAAGATGAAAGGTTAATATTGGTGGCCCAAGATAGTGGTTTGCATACACATTGGTTTACAAACTCCATTGAACATGCCATAGAAACAGACAAATGCAGGTTTTATAAAACAGAATTAGAAACAGTCATACATCTTGTTGCTGGTTGTGATATACCAATGGGAGAAGGCATGTAAACTGAAAGGCATAATAATGTGGTAAGACTGTTGCACTGGAAATTGTGCAAATATTATAATACTGAAGTGGCTGAGAAGGATTGGAAACATAAGTCACAATGTATTATAAAAAATAATAAAGTTTATATCACATGGCATCACTCATTACCAACAGTTCATAAAATAGATGTGAGAAAACCAGATATTGCAGTCCAGGAAAAGAAGACAAAAGTAGCATTGATCATTGAAAATTGTTACACCCAGTGATTACAATGTCTTATGTACAGAAAGACAGAGTCATGAAATGCCAGGATTTACAGGCAGAACTGTGACAATATGGAAAAAGGATACTCAGACAGTTCAAACAGTAGTAGGAACAATGGGTCTTATTGAAAGGAATTTACAGTCATATTTAGTTATGTTACCAACACATGTAACTCCATACAAATTGTAGAAGGAGTCACTTCTGGGCACATTGCAGCTGGTAGAAGAGTACTTTTGGCTAACATCAAAGACTGAAACAATACTAATTTCACAAACTTTAATCATACTTTGACTTAAGAATTGAGTCCATTCCCATGATGGTATTAGAAACCCAAAATATTTGAAGGAATTAAACCAAGTAAAAACCTATCTCACTGATGTAGCCAAAAACATACAACCTCTACTTTTTTACTGCCACCTCTCCACCATGCTGCCCCAATCTTCACAAAACATAAGTCTTACAACTGTCCATTCTTGAACAATGTTATAATAAAATGACCAAATCTGCAGTAAATTATAACAATAGAGCAAGCACACCACTTCCTACCCCTCAGAGAATTAAACTGATTAGAACTACCACATCACCTAGCTCTTTCTCAGATAAATACACAGACTTCTCAATAATCAGGAAAATTACCCAGCCCTGAACAACTTCATACACTGCTACTCTCCAGTAGAATTGTATACTCTAAAGAAAATCCCTAATCATTATAATTAAATCATCTAATACTGCAGTTGACTATCTGTAGTCAAATAGTGTAGCTAAACTAGGGAACCAATTTCCACTGCCACTGAAATCCATTCAGAATGCAGACTCATTCAAAACATAACTAAAGCTTCACCTATCATATCCTTGCAACTGTTTCAATACATCTCCAGGATAAATGTCACTGTCATCTTCAGCTTGACATATTATTGAATCGTTTCTCTTCATTCAGAATCCTAGGCTCCACAATCAGTCTTCACCAGTGCCTGAATATTTTTACTAGCATCTCCCAGCTGTGTACATTATTTGTGGCATTGCTTATCCCCCACCTCTGTACTTCTAATATAAACCATATAATAGCCACAAATATAAAAGTTTCTGAACCTGCTTAATACCCAAAATCTTAATTACAATATTAACATTTTCTGCCCTACCTAGCTCCTTCCTTCACCTCAGTTTCTTTGAATTTCTAAGGATTAAACCTGAGATCTATACTTGACAATCCTAATAATACACCTCTTCAAATGCTCAGGGTTCAATATCTACTAGTGCATAAGTATCTTTTATACTGTAGTTGTCTCTACTTTCATATGACTGTAATCTAATTCACAAATGCATATGCACTTCTTAATGTATAATATTTAATGTCTGTTCATGAATATAACTAAATATCTTTTTAAAAAAATATTTGTAACATCTTGGAGCTTTTCTCCCCAGGCATCCACTGAAAAGAGTTTTTTGACTAAACCCCATCAAACAAACCCAGTAAAAAAAGCAAAATAATAAATAAATAAATAAATAAATGTGTACAGTTACACATAAGTGTCTCTTGTGCTGCGGTATCCTTTTGGGGCAGTCATTCCTGAACTCCCAGTAAGGTGGTAACATACAGCTGGCAACGCAACAGTGATGGTGTTGTGTGCATTGGTGCATTACTTTTATCATTGCTTGCATGGTGGACAATGAGTAGGGTGCACCTTTTCCTTATTTTGTTATCTTTGCCCCTCCTGCACTGTCTGCACGTTTATTGTTTATGTGCAACCTCCCATCATTTTGTGCCACCCTGTGTTTGTGCTTTATGGTGTCCTTTTTGTGATATGTTTACTATCGGTCCAGTTTGCCTCTACCACTTACCAACAGCTCACCATTCCTTATTTTCTCAAAACCTGGACCTGGCAATATCCTGAGATGGGTGCTCAGAGAATGTGCTGACCAACTGGCACAAGTTTTCACGGACATCTACAACATCTCATTAAGTCAGGCTATTGTACCCAAATGCTTCAAAACTACAACCATAATACCTATACCAAAGAAGTTCCCACCATTAACTCTGACTACCGTCCCATAGCACTCACTTCAGTAGTAATGAGAGACCATATAATATCCAGCCTTCCTGCATCTTTACAACCACTTCAGTTTGCATATCAACAAAACCACTCCACCGAAGCTGCTATATCAGTGGAGCTCACTTATCTATGGCCCACCTGGAAAACAAGGACTGTTACGTGTAAGTGTTGTTCATAGACTTTAGCTCTGCCTTCAACACAGTGATCCTCCAATATCTGATAAGGAAATTGACCAAATGGGAATAAATACTCTCCTATGCAGTTGGATACTGGACTTCCACACAGACAGACCACAGACACTACACATTGGCAATAACACCTCCGAGAGCATCACTATGCACACGGGGGTTCCTCAGGGCTGTGTTCTGAGCTCTCTGTTGTTCACCTTGTTAACTCAGGACTGCACCGCCAACCTTAATTCAAACTACATCATCAAGTTTGCAGACGAGATGACTGTCATTAGTCTCATTAGTAGCGATAACAAATCAACCTACAGGGAGGAAGTCAGTCAACTCATCATCTGGTGCTACAACAACCTCACACAAAACATGAACAAGACCAAAAAGATCATTGTCAATTTCAGAAGAAGGCATAAAACACACTCACCACTAACAATCTATAATGAAATAGTGGAGACAGTGGAAAGCACAAAATTCCTGGGGGTACATATCACAGATGATCTAACATGGAGCATTAATACTACTGCCATTGTAAAGAAAGCACAGCAATGCCTTCATTTCTTGTGAAAGATGAGAAAGGTAAACCTCCTCTCTTCAGTTCTCACTATCTTCTACAGAAGCACCATAGGCAGTATACTAGCCAACAGTATTGCAACTTGGTACAGTAACTCCTCCACCTCAGACCAGACGTCCCTCCAGAAAGTGGTTAGGGTAGCAGAGAATATCATTGGGACCACGCTCCCAGCCAACCAAGAAATATACCTGTTGTGGTGTCTCAGCAGGACCAATAAGATAACCAGAGACACTACCCACCCTGCCCATGGACTGTTCACCTGTTTATCTTCTGATAAATACTACCACAGTATAAGACACAAAACAGCCAGATGCAATAAGACTTTCTTCCCACAGGCCATTAGACTAAATTCACAATAACTCCATACCATGTTGAACTCTGAACTCTGAAAAAAGGCTGCTGAAAATTCCAACAACAATATCTTATATTCTTTTGTGCAATGATATTTCTGTGCAATAACTCCACTGAGATTCTTAAATTCATATGTTTATTCACTAATTAAAGCTGTAAAGCAACTGTGCAATATTGACAACCTTGGAAAAAGTCTCCCGTATGTGCAATCAATATGCATAGTAGAGTTTATGAAAATACTGTGTGTCGTGTCAATAGTAGCTGTTAGACTGTAATTTGTCTGTATGTGGAAATGCCTTCACCTTGAGACGGAGTAACAAAATTTCATTTAGTAATGCACAAGTTATATAGTCTGAATGGCAATAAAGTTAACTTTCATTTGACTTATTAGTTCATGCAATATATAAAATATGGTTAAGTATCAAAAACAGTCTCATGAAAATTTTAAAAGAAAATCTGAAATCATTAGTGAAATATGGTCATTTGGAGGGATAGTCTAACCTGCTACTACAAACTGATGAACTGCAACACTGCAAACACTTCAGTTTAAAGAAAAAGCCCTTACCAGTGTGATTCAATTTAACAAATATAAAATCTACTGAAAGTAGCTTTATACAGTACTGCTGCAATATCATAACTGAAATATGATGTATTCCATAAAAAAGCAAGTTTTTCCTTCTTCAAAACATTGCAGCAAAAATAAATTCATTTTTATTAAGTTAAAATTCAACATATAGCTACTGCATTTTCTTTGAGGTTAAGAATACAGTCTACAAATATTTTATAAGAGCATACCCTAGTATCTTTGAGACAGTTACATCAGCTATTTTATTTTTTTGCTGAGCAGAAAATTATTTTTTAAAGCATCAATATTATTTTTTAAATTGTACAACATTCCACTCAATACAAGAAAATCATTTTACATTCTCAAAATTGTCATTTTTCTTATTAAACAAATGACCTCTTACAACTTTATATTCATGTTTTATATTTTATAATCATGTTTTTTTTTAACAATTAATTTGTACAAACCCAAAAACGAAATGTTGTAACTTTGTAAGTTGTATTTTATGTAATTACTATGCATATCCATCCCTATCTTCCTCATTTGGCCCAGTTCCTGACTTAAATTTGTTTTCAGATTAGTTTGCCCATCTGGTCAACAACTTAATAAGTAGGTTAGTTAGTAAGTAAGTAAATAAACAAGTAAATAAATACAATTCGCTCATTTCTAATATGTGTGTTATCCTTTTCATGACTCTGGGAGAATCAAAGCCTATCTGGGCAAGGAGCATATATATGAACAATTAGTATAACCAATCAACCAAAATGTTTTCTGGAGGTGAAGGACAACAAGAGTTCCTGAAGAAAGTCCACAGGCTTCAGGGGAAGATGCAAACTACCACTGACTACAAGTAAGGGTTAAACCCCTGACTCCAGGGCAAAAATCCTAGATGTGATTCTAGACTATTATATCGCCTACTTAGAGGTGATCTCTGCTTGACTTACAAAGCCATGTCTGACCCAGCTGTTAGAAATGCTACATCTAAAGAAATCCCAATCCTTCCACACCACATGCTCCAGAGACCTTAACCTCATTACCACAATCAATAGAACATGCTGGAGTGACAGCTTCATAACCCAGAGACTGCCCATGCTATACATGTCAAGCAGAGCACCTCAATGGCCCTATTCAAGAGAAATCTTGATGAATGGATGGGAAATAGAAAGTTCACTCCGGGGATCACTCCAGAGGCTCTACTTGATAGAGGCACTGGGAACTAACATCGGGCGGCACGATGCCAGGGCACTTCTATGGTCTAGACTTGTAAGGGCTCCAGAGCCATTAGCCTAGTACACACCTATGAACCTATGAACTATTACAGGGCTCACACACAAACACACACACACACACACACATACACAAACACACACATACACACACACTACAGGGCACACACACACACACACACACACACACACACACACACACACACACACACACACACACAAGCACACACCCACACACCCACACACACACATACACACACACACACACACACACACACACACACGCACACACACACACACGCACACACACACACACACACACGCACATAACACACTGTCATGCCACATGACATACCTTTGACTAGGAAACATGGAAGATGTACTGATTCAAAACAGAAGGAACCAAACCAGTCACCTAAGGACTGTGAGGCAGCAAGACTACACAGCAAGTAATTAGGCTGCCCCTATGCATATGTCTGATTGATGAAAACTGACAAAAAAAGATGCACAAATACAGCAAAGAAGATCCAGAATTAGGAAGCCAAACAGAAGGCAGTTGTGTAATCCTGGAAATAATAATGGATTCAAGCAGTTCACTCAGGAGTCATAAAGGTTATGAGTTACATTAAAGAAACAATGGAAGGGCAGTGCCAGCAAATTATCTGTGTTAAAATAAGTGCCACAATAGTGGAAGAAAAATTATGAGCACAGAAGGTGTTTTTATTGCAAACTTTGGGATGTTAAATATATTGAATAGAAAAGCTAAAATGCTGAAGTCACAACTGTATTTACAGGAAAACATCATATACAATAGGGAAAATCTGCAAATGTCAGAAATACCCAAACCAGTCAGAAATAAGGAATGGTGAAACCTCTTCAAGTTCATAATTTAACTCCAGTATCCCCAAAACGATTGGAAAGTGAAATTGCAAAATACATGGTGCTGAAAGGCAATAGAGTACTGAGGGACAACCAAGCCATGTACTGCTTAAATTCAACAAGTACACAGCAAATGGGTGTCTGAGAGCTATAAACATAGACATTTTGCCTTACCTAGAAAAATTACAATAAAACTGTTTGCCACTTTCTCTTCATAACTGACACATACCTCTCAACTGCCCAGGTATTCACAGAATGTCCAGATTTTTGCTTCAATTTTTTGGTCCATTCCTCATAAAATTTTGTTTTACTGGCCAGTATTTGACAAATCATTGAGGATTGAAGTTAAAAATATATTGACAGATATTTAAGTTTCAGACTTCATACCCTTCAGAAAAATCATGTTAATACAAAACCTGTTATTATATCAACTTTCTATGTTTTTAAGAGAAATATTTCAAAATTGTCCCTATTTTTTGTGCCTTTGTCTCTTATTATTTATGACTTTGCCCACATTTATTGCTTTGAGGGGTTAAGAAGTATAAAATGACAACAAAAACCAACACATTTAGCCATGAAAAGGAAGTTGTCAGAACAAAGGGAAATCCAAGCAAGCAACGGAATCCCAGCTTGGATTTCATGGAAAAGAAACAGTTAATGGAAATCCCCAAGTTGAGAGTTGAAAAGCATATTATCCGGGAATGGAAGAATTCAGAAGGAATAAAAAAGCAGGTCAAAGTCGATACCCTCAAAACTGGTATGGCAGCAGCAGGGTAGGTGAATGGAATCAGATGTCATTCCTATGAAGTCATCTACCAACAGGAAATAAGAGGGGTGATGGAGGAAGGTAATTGTATGATGAACTGCAAAGCAGCAGGTGTGGGGCTAGAAGGTAAAGGCACAGCATATCTATGAACAGGAATTTGGAAGGGAAAACCATGACATTTAAGTAGAGAAGAATGAACTAGCAGGAGATATCGGGCAGCAGAGAATGGATCATAGCAAAGCAAGATAAACTAGGTAGGAAGGAGGGTTGTACTGGTATATTTATTCATCTGATTTTTGTTATTCAGCTTAGTGAACTTGTCCAAAGTTACAAAGCAGAAAACTTTCAGACTTACATCGCAAACTGATATTTGCATTTGGGTTACATGACAACCAACATTTACAATTCAATAATTACTGTAGTTTAATTTTTGCACAGATATGTATGCAAATTACTTCATTATTTACAGCGATACTAATATAAGTATAGATGTGCTTTTACTTAAAAGTTATCTACCCAAATCTCTGTATTATATGAAATAATATGGTACTATAAAGGTTACATAGTTGTCTCGCTCTGTTATTTATCAAAGAATTCAAAGAAAGTAGCCTTGTTGCGAGGAATTCCAGCAATGATGACAGTGGAGAGCTGTAGGATGATGAAAAATAAAGAGGAGATAAAATAATTCAACAGTGAAAGAGCTGGGAGCATGAAAAAGGCTAGCTAATGTGAGCAGCACAGACAAATGGTAACAGAGCTAGTGATAGGTATGTTGTATTCTATGTACATAGTAATTTGTGCAGGGTCGGGTCAACACTCAATTATATACCTATCAAGGAAAATACTAAGATAAGTTGACAAAGTCTTATTTTAATGTACTAATGAAAATGTTTAGACAAGAGATAAAGGGAGAGTGAGGATTACTAAAGGGTGGATAATTGCATATAAAAGCAAGTGAGGTAACAGACAACAAGGGGGCAGAGAGTGACATGAAAGGAAGACCATTCTCACAGGAGGTATGTGCAATGAAACAGTGGCTACTGAGACAATGCAGAAGGGGAATACATTTGGAATCAAAGACACAGAAACGCTACAATGGAAAAAGAAAAAGGGAGTGGAGACCAAGATAAATCCAAATATGGTCACATGAAACCTATAAGTAGGACAAGGTAATTTGAAGGTCTCTCCCAAGCAAAAGAGGAAACATTCAAAAGGGGAAGGAAAAAAGACATAAATGTGAAAAGTGGAGGAGCAAGGCTACATAAGTAAAAATGGTGAGTAATATTGATCAAGGAGCGAAAAAGACAGGGCTCACATTGCATGGAAAGCTATAACTCTGAAAAAGGACAAAGGGAAAAAGAGATTAATACTAAAATGTGGTAAAAGAAGAAAAGGAGGAAACTATATAGGATGTAAGGGCAATATAAAATCAATTTAAAAATAAAGAAGACAATTGGGAACCTGTGTGGAGAAGTTGGACATATAGGGACGCTACAAAAGACAAAGTTAAACATTGGGGGTGGATATAAATTAATATCAAGGGGGTTCTCAAAGATGATAACATACCAAGTAAAAAGAGCATGGAAGATGGGGTAGCATTACTGATAAGAGGAATTTAAATACATGACAGCAAGAAAGCAAAAGGATTGAAGAAGACAGCTGAACTATATAGCAGAGATTGTCAGATGGCAAGCACTAGAAAACAGGGCACTTACTAAAGCCAATCAATGCAGCAAGAGGTCAAGAGGTTCATCAAAGAGTAGAGGAATATTGATGGAAACTGGAGGTTAAAATAGTGATGTGGATTTCAAAATCATGATAGACAAGAAGGTAAAAGGAAGCCAGCGAAAAGGTGTACGAAAACCAAAGACAGAAGAAAATCAAAGGTGTCATTGCCAAAGTGGAATGGAAAAAGAACCGTGAGGTAGAAAGGCAGTGGGAAGAACTACAAGCAAGGGGATTGGACTTGTTCTTGATAAGAAAAGACACAATGAAATGGATACAAAAAGTGCAAATAAAGGAAGTGAACATTCTAAATTATGGTCCAGTATGCATGACACTATGGCCAGAATAGAAAGGGAGAAAAGTGGAAGGAAACATATATGAGCAAGTGGAGAAAAGGGCAGAATTAGGTAAGACTGAAAAAAATAGTGAGTATATTTCTACTCAGTTACCTAGAGATTGAAGAGTTAGGATGAACATAGTGGAGTGGGTTGAAAGAAGTGAGCACTATATTTCTGAGCACTATTTCCTAGCCATCTCTAATATTAGGGAGCCCTTCTGCACCCTTATGAGAGAAGTATGTTGACCAAAACTTATCTGGCGTGAGGTGATTGGTGAGAGCCGAGACAGTGTTTTTCCAGTTTGGCTTTGTTAAGGGCAGATCCTGCCTCTTAAACCTGGTTGATTTCTTTGAAACAGTCACCAAGGCCATTGACGAGGGGAAGGTGGTCCACACAGCCTACCTGGACCTCGCAAAAGCCTTCGATACAATACCCCACTCGGGCATTATAGATAAGCTCACCAGCTTAAATATAAACCCCTATGTCACTAGATGGGTTGCAAACTGGCTCAAGGACAGAACCCACATGGTTAGAATTGCTGGAGCCATGTCAGACTCCAAACCAATTACAGGTGGCGTCCCACAAGGCTCAGTCCTGGGACCTCTCTTGTTCGGTATATATTTCTCGGTGGTACAGGCCAACACAGAAGGACTGTGGCTGACCAAGTTCGCAGATGACTGCAAACTGGGTGCCATAATCAACTCTCCAGCCGACACAAGCATCCTCCAAAAGGGCCTCATAGAAACAGACATCTGGTGCCAGAGCCATGGCCTCAAGCTAAACGCCAAAAAGTGTATAGTCATCACCTTTGGCAAAAACAAAGTGCCCACAAATTACCACATAGGTGGTAATCCATTAAGTACAGAAGAAGTCATTAGGGACCTGGGGACCCAAGTTGATAGCAATCTCTCATTTGACAACCACGTGGCCAAAGTGGTTAGAAAAACATTTTATATAGCCCACCTAATCATGAAGGGATTCACATCTAGATCAGGGGAGGTCATCGTGCCTCTTTACTCATCCCTCATCAGGCCCATAATTGAGTACAATGCCCCTTTTGGGATGTACCTTACCAGACACCTGCAGCAACTGGAAAGACCCCAAAAGTACCTCACCAAGAGGATCAAAGGGCTCAAACAGATGCCATATGCTGCCCGGTTAAAGAAACTCCAGCTCTACTCAGTGGCATACCACCTGCTCAGAGGCGATCTGTGCCTGACGTATAAAGCCATATCCAACCCAGAATTAATGGACATGCTGCACCTCAGAAAATCCAAATCCCATCGAGCTACGTGCTCGAGACTTGAACCTCAGCACTGAAATAAATAGGACATGCTGGAGGGACAGATTCATAACCCAGAGGCTCCCTTCACTCTGGAATAAAATCCCAGTCCAGGTTAGGCAGAGTCCCACATTGACTCTCTTCAAGAGGAATCTTGATGAGTGGATGGGAGATCGTAGGTTTACCCCGGCTATCACTTCTGTGTCACTGTTAGACAGAGGCACAGTATACTAACCTCAAAAAACGCATAGCAAAATTAATTTAAAATGGGTGGCGAAAGCCAAACACACTCTGGCTAGGCTTATAAATGCCCTAGGGCAGATAGCCTAGTATGAACCTATGAACCTATGAACCTATAAGAAGGCTTATTTAACTGAGTTAATGGAGGTGGGCAACCAGACACAACTCTGAGCAGAGATACCAGATGATTAGAAGCTTCTGAGTTACTACAAAGCCTTAAGTTGCCTCTTTTATTTTTATTATTGCCCTTATTGCACTTCTGTTTCATTACACTGTTTATTAATTCTGCTTTGTTTGCACTACATCTGCTGATTTACTGCTTCACTCTGCATTAATAACTGTGTTTTGCTGATATTTTAAATGTTTGCAGCCGTATTATCTGTTTTAACTGCTGTTTTTTTGTTGTTCCCACCAAATATAGAATTTTAAATTACTGTAGTATAGCCCTGGTTCAGGTTTGCTGCACCCAGGACTATTTGTTTGTTTCTGAGCACTATTTCCTAGCCATCTCTAATATTAGGGAGCCCTTCTGCACCCTTATGAGAGAAGTATGTTGACCAAAACTTATCTGGCGTGAGGTGATTGGTGAGAGCCGAGACAGTGTTTTTCCATTTGTTAATTTGATTTTTAAAGGTTTTCCATTTCTGGTATTTAAATCCCACATTTGTGTGGGTTTACACTTGTTTTAACCAAGCTAAATGAGGTGGGCGACCAGCCACAACTCTGAGCAGAGACACCAGATGATTAGAGGTTTCTGAGTTACTACAAAACCTTAAGTTGCCTGTTTTATTTTTATTCCTGCCCTTATTGCACTTCTGTTTCATTATACTGTTTATTTATTAATTCTGCTTTATTTGTACTGCATCTGCTGATTTACTGCTTCACTCTGTGTTAATAACTGTGTTTTGCTGATACTTTAACTGTTTGCAGCCAAATTATCTGTTTTAACTGCTGTTTTTGTTGTTCCTGCCAAATATAGAGTTTTAAATAACTGTAGTATAGCCCTGATTCAGGTTTGCTGCACCCAGGACTGTTTGTTTCTGAGCACTATTTCTAGCCATCGCTAGTTGGAGGGAACCCTTCTGCACCTTTGTGAGAGAAGCATGCTGGCTGGGAGCTATCTGCTGTGAGGTGATTGGTCTAGAGCCCAGAGAGTAATTTTTCATTTGTTAAAGTTTTTCTGTTTCTAGTATTTAAACCCCACATTTGCATGGGTTTGTCGTTGTTTGTGCATCATGCACTGCCACACAACTGTGTGCCATTGTTGGACAGTTAATTCTGCAAATTTTTCCCTTGACTCAGCTATAGTATGTCACTGTAGCCCTCTTCTAAAGCTTGTATTGCCACAAGTCATACTACTAGTAGTTGTAAACTAATCCACTACCCATAATCTTTGTCAGACTGCTCTCGAACAGAACTCTCTAAGACATACCCTGAGCACAATCCCTTTTGTATCATCAGGTATCTAAAACCTAGCCTCATAGACAGTAAGGCTATCCTTGTTTCTCCTGCCATCCTGGTAGAATTGGATCTCCTGAGGCAGTGTAGCAACTGTCTCATGTACACTGACAACCCTGTACTAATAACACACACTAGCACAGAATGCGAGAAATATATATACACAAAGAATCTTGAATCCCAGCTCTCTCTTGCTCAGATTAGTAGCACCAAAGAGGCTGTCAGTCCATACACCACTACTCTTACACAAGGTTGCATAAAACACATAGTCCACACAAAAAGCAAACAAATATACACGGAGGTTCTCTCAAGAAACTTACTAAAAGATCAGAGACCCCCAAAATGCAAGACTACCAAAGAATCAACTGCACTTAAAGCATATAACATCATGACAGTCTCATCTCCCAAGTCCTTAAGGCAAATCACATGCAAAACAAGTGTTTTAGTCATTGGAGGCTCTATAGCGAGACAAGCGGACATCCTACTCACCAGGCTGAACAAGGAAAAAGTCATGGTCAGCTGCTGGTCCAGTACAAGGATTCATCAGATCATGCATGCACATAGGCCCCTTGATAACAAATACAATTATGACTCCATCATAGTACATGTTGGAGTGAAGGACCTAAGATGTACTTCACTGGATTATATGAAGAGAGACATGATTGAGCATGTCCCTAGCCTTAAGGAGCATTCTACCTTCACCCAGAATGATGCCTTAATACAAGTAAAAATGATTGACTTTAACAGTTGGCTTAGCTTTTGATGTCATTCAAGGGAGATTCAGTTTCTGTCTGCCTAGGATGACATGGTCGACAAACCTCCCTGCTTTGCCAGAGATGGTTTGCATAAGGCACCACTGGGCTTTCAGTTACCGGTCAAGGCTCTTGCCACCCCTATAGTGCGTTTTTTTAGGCAAGGTCATAAACATAAAACTTCTGATGTGAACATTACCAACTATAACAAAATAAGGGTTAAGCTGCTTAATGCTAGGAGCTAAAACCAAAAACTGCACACCCTCGAGGCACTTCTATGACTAGAAGATGTACATGTCTGTGCAATCACTGAAACCTTCTTCAAGGCCACTGAAGATACCATGGCCTTGCAAAGCTACAATGCCTTCCACACTTTCAGACCACAAAATGGGAGAATGGGAACCAAAGAAGGGGGAGTATCTATGTAAGAGATAAATACGTCTCCCGACTAGTCATACAGGATAACTTCATGGAGATACTCCAAGTCCAGATTACTGTGGGTAAAACCCCTCTTCAAGTTATTGCTAGCTACAGGTCCCCCTCCATGAAGCATGACACACGTGAAGCTTACTTGTCTAAATCAGAATCTAGCCAAATACAAGCTAGTACTCTAGTCATGGAGGATTTCAATTATTCTACCATCAACTGGGAGACCTATTCTAGATCAAACTCACATGTGCAAAAGTTTCTTGACTTTGTTAATTTAAACACCCTGGAGCAAATTGTGCAAACCCAAACAAGAGGCTCTAACATTCTGGATCTGGGACACACCAACATGAGAAGCAGATGTGGATCCTCTAATGTTGGACCTGCATTATTTAAATCTGATCACAAGTCAGTCGTCTTTCAACTGGTATAAAACCAGAACCTGTAAGAGGCATAGTCAGACTCAAAAACTTCACAAAAGCAGATTTATCCCTCTTAAGGGTAGGTATAAATGAATTCCAAAGTCCCGCAGAGGCCACTGGTAACTGCACCAAAGGATGCACTGAAGCCATATGCAATCACTTGTATAAGTGTACTGAGTCTGTTGTTCCAGAAATATCAAAAGCTAGAGCACCCAGAAAAAGCAAGAGGTGGACATCAAACATCAATAAACTTTACAACAGATGCAAGAAGCTGTTGTCCAGGAAAACTAAAGGAAAGCCACAACACTGGAAAAGTACACTCCTCAGTATAAACAGGCAAATAAGACAGCTTGTCAAATCTTCCAAGACAAACTTCAAAAAAAAAATTAGCAATCTCAGCTATGGACAGCTGTAAGGCCTTTTACAGCTATATTTGCCACCTAAACATCAGGACTCAAGTGTGTACTTAAACAGTGGCTAATGTTAACACACACACTGATCCTGAAGAGATAGCCAATATACTAGCTGACAGATTTGGTGAAAACGTCTCTCCAACAGTATCACAAATCTTACCCCGATTGTCCCTCCCACCCCACATATCAGAAGAGCAAGTCATTAAATTTTTATCCAAAGCTAAAAACACAGCTGTATGAACCAGATGGCATCCCAGGTTGTCTTCACTTTTGGGTACCCTATTCAATAAAAGTTTAACAACAGGCTATGTTCCTACTGAATGGAGAACAGCAATATTTATTCCCCTTCATAAAGATGGATTAGCAGCAAACCCAGGAAACTACAGACCCATAAGTCTGACCAGCCTTATCTGTAAGCTCACAGAATGCATCTTCAGGGACCTCATAAATAATGACATAGTTGACTTCCAAACTCTGGATCCAGACCAATTCAGCTTTGTCAAGGGCAGATCCTGCCTACTAAACTTGGTAGATTTCTTTGAAAGCATAACCAAGGTCATCAATAAAGCAAAATCTGTACACATAGCCTACCTTGACTTGGCAAAGGCTTTTGACGTGCTTCCACACTCAGACATTATAGACAAACTTAGTCAACTAAACGTAATCCCATTTTTAGTGAGATAGGTTGCAAACTGGCTCACAAGCTGAGCACACACTATCA
Organism: Protopterus annectens; assembly: GCF_019279795.1. NCBI lineage: Eukaryota > Metazoa > Chordata > Ceratodontiformes > Protopteridae > Protopterus > Protopterus annectens. Next base: position 306,444,400 of record NC_056726.1, read on the forward strand.
AAGTGAATGCCTCTATATCTATTAGCAAACCTGTTACCAGTGGGGTCCCACAGGGATCAGTGCTCGGTCCCCTTCTGTTTGGTACATACTTCTCAGATGTACTGGCTAAAACCAAGGGGCTGTGTTTGACTACATTTGCTGATGACTGCAAACTGGGGGCTATCATTAAATCCCCAAATGACATCAGTATTTTGCAAGAGGGGCTTACGCTGACCAACGACTGGTGTCTTACTCATGGTCTCAAACTGAATGCAAAGAGATGCATCATCATGCCCTACAGTAAAAGCAATGCCCCCTCTAACTATCAAATAAACAGCAATACCCTGTGCAAAAATAAAGTGGTAAGGGATTTGGGTACACAAGTTGACTGTGACCTTAAATTCGATCACCATGTCTCTATTGTGGTCAGGAAGGCCTTCTATGTAGCCCACTTAATTACCAAAGGCTTTGCTTGTAGATCAAAAGAGGTCATCACCCCCCCCCCCGTACTAGTCACTAATCAGGCCCATAATTGACTATAATGTCCCCTTTGGTATGTACCACACCAGGCACCTGCAACAACTTGACAGCCCCACAGATTCTTAACAAATAGAATCCAGGTACTCCAACACTTGCCTTACATAGACAGACTAAAGTCCTTGTCACTATACTCTGTACTCTGTATAAGAATAGACTTCTTAGGGGAGACTTATGAATGGCTTATAGAGCAGTTGATGACCCTAATCTAATGAAACTACTACACATCCGTAAGTCAAACGGGACTAAAACCACCTGTTCCATGGACCTAAATCTGGCATACAACATGAACAGAACATACTGGAGGGACAGATTCAACAGTGGCTGCCAATTGTCTGAAATAAGCTGTCTATTCATGTAAAGCAGAGCACCTCTATGACATGGTTTATGAGGAACATGGATGAGTGGATGGGACATCGTAAATTCCTATTGGAGATAATGCCCAAAACCCTCTTGGATATGGGCAACCACTACTAATTTTGAAACTTCTTGATAATGTTGGGACAAAGTGGCTAGGCTTGAAATGACCCTTGGGTCGATAGCCTAGTAACTTCCTATGATCCTATAAATGGCATGTTGAAAAGGAAGACAAGGAGTGAAGGGAGACACAGGAACAACTACATCAGATAAAAAGAGAAAGGATAGAAGGAAATAGTGGAAGGGGTGGAAGGGTGGAAGAGAAAACAAAAGAGGTATTTCTCAGCAGATAGCAGTGGAGGAAGATATATGTTGTGCCTATATAGAAGGAGATGCTAAGGAGGACAGAACTTTTTTGAGTGAATGGTGACAGTATGGGTGAATCTCTATAACAAACAAAACATTGGAAACTAGTAAATAAAATAAAGAACAAACTCAAAGAGCAACACAAACTAGATCACGTTTTATTAAGCACTTTTATCAATAATAATACTTGACTTCTTCAGAATAACCAGAAAAAATGTTCTCATCTTATAAAGCCAGGCATATTGTGTGACAGTAATTACATCATTAAAACAGTTCTTAAAGTAGCACACACGTTAAATGTTACACATACATTCCATATAAAATATTAGCAATATTAAAATACTACCTATACATTCTATAATTGTACCATATAAATGGTCGCATAACTATATTATTATGTCCCATATAATGGCCATAAATTGAATACAATTACTGTTAAAATGAATCATCTAATTTTATAACCTAAAAACCTCACTGTATAATCTAGCTAGTGTTGACTAACCTGAAATAACTATACAAAGTTCATAATAAGAACAAATGGTGCCCTACAAAGTCAAAGTACTCTTAAGGCCATTTATATGACCAAAATGTAAATGTTAAATTACATATATTGTTATATATGAAACTCAGCTTTCAATTTTAAATAACTTGTCAAAGAAACAACATTAAGACCAAGTGGACAAGTGGCATTAACTCTCAATTGCCACATAAGGTCTTTAAATTCCAGAAACAAATCAGTGGGACCCCCTCACTATTATAATCAACTTGCTCTATCACCGTGAACTGAAATCTATGATGGGGGAATCTGTTAACATGTTTGGCTAAAGAATTGTTGACATTGCCTTTGTTAATGTCGTAAATATGTTGGTAAATGCATTGCCTAAATGTGTTCTTTGTTTTACCTATATAATAACATTCGCATTCTTGGCACTTTGCAGCATATAGCACATTCTTACTACCACAATTACTTCTATTGTTAAGCTTGACAATCCCATATTGGGGAATACTAATATTATTTTCCTCTAAAATGTATGTAAAACAAAGAACGCAAGTATAAATGTGAATGGAAACAATATAAACATGATTGAAAATGTACTGTAAGAAAATTCTGGAAAGATGGGAAAAGTAAGGGACAAGTTCAAAATAGCTGTCTGGAATATAACATGGAGGAATGGGAAACCTGTTGGGAGATAAAATGGTATAAAAGGGAAGGAATGGAATAAGATGGAGAAGGCAACGGATTATCAGGGTAGAAATGAAAGTGATGAAGGACAGAAGAAAGGGAAGGTGTAGAGTAATACGGGGAAGATGGAAAACAAAAGAAAATGGTTAAAAGCTATTGGCAATAACTTGAGTAGGGATAGAAAATTCATGTTTATCTCAAGGGGTGAAGTCTTTTTTTCACCCATAGTCCACTTGGCCAACTCAGTGGCTACTCTAACTTTACCCAGTTGTCCCATTCATTTCTCCTGAGGGACAGGAACTGGGTCTAGGGTGTGATCAGTACTTACCTCCGTCTAAGACACAGTGAGTTGTCCCATGCAGGAAAGTTCTTCCAAGGCATTAGTTCCTTGCCTGGCAAGTCACTCGTGCCTCCCTTCAGGGCACAGGATGAGCCCACCTCTTTCCTGAAGTTAGAACTCTGTGGATACATTCATTCTCTGATACTGAACTCATCAAGCCTAATACTCCTCTAAGAGGTGAGATTTGTGTGGTAGGCAGTAGTACAGATGAAAGAACCCAACTAAGCCCCAGACTATAGTGGCAGTGTGAGCTTTCCAAGTGCTGTCCATTAAAGAGCCCCTTGATTTTACAGCATGAGCATCACAAGGCTTATCTGTGAGCAATACAACCATCATTCCTGCTGATGAAACCCTTCCTTGCAGAATAATGAGTGGGATCTGTCTTTTCATTCTCATCATCTCCATGCGGTCACTCAAACATCCATACCACTAACTGACCACGCAGTCTACAAGTCACAGTCAGAGTTTTATCCATCTATACCACCCAGGCTGGGCTTACACGTGGCATACTACTGAGGGCAAATACACATAGGGCAGTGCTGGGAATACATACAATTGACAGAGGAAAACGGGAGGAAGCCGGAATTCGAGGAGAAGGGGATACAATCTGATATCACACTGTTTACATATACCATTGTTTTGCAAGTTGCACGTGGCAATTAGAAATACAGTGCTAGATCAACATGGGTGCACCTGCTGGCCAGTACATATGTAGCATTAAAAATATCAATAAAACTTTTAACAAAAAATCTTAAGAACATGTCAATCCAGTTTTGACATGTAATCAAATTTAGACAAGAAACAAAATATCAAGGTACTCAGCAATTCAAGGATATAATTGGTATGGTAATCAGGAAAAGTTGGCTTTATTTGTAGATGACATTATTTTGTACCTGATAAAATCAAAAAACAAGAGTTCAATGTTGTGGAACATTTTGAGACGGATTCAAGTCTTTTGGGATATAAAATTAATGAAAATAATAAAAAAATAAAATTAATGAAAATAACAAAAGCAATAGTTATAAACTATGTACCCATACATGATTTGGTAGAAAAATACCCATATTTATGTGGGGGGGGTCTACCTGATAACACCGACACACCAAAACACCAACAACAAAATAACTGACACGACAAAACCGAATATTCAAAACTACAAAACTTCACATGCCCAACAAATCACAATCCCGACACTCAACAAAACAAATAACTTTCCCAAAAAACACACACACAACACAAGCACACCACAAGCCTTACAAACCTACACTAAACCTTACATACACAACTATATATGCACTAACCTTAACCCAAACCCTTACCCTAAGGTCTGTCACTATCGCACACTTACCTTACCTGCACCCTAACCCTAACTCACTTAATTTGCCCCTAACCCTTAAGTCTGTCACTATCACACACTTACCTTACCCGCACCCTAACCCTAACTCACTTAATCCATCCCTAACCCTTATGTCCGTCACTATCGCAAACTTACCTTACCTGCACCCTAACCCTAACTCACTTAACCCGCCCCTAAACCTAATGTCCATCACTATCACACACTTACCTCACCCGCACCCTATCCTAATGTCCATCACTATCACACACTTACCTTACCCACACCCTGACCCTAAGGTCCATCCCTATCAAACACTTACCTTAACATGTCGGTGTTCTCAGCATCAGGATTCTCAACTGTCGGTCTTCTCTGTTTTCGATCTTCCAGTGACGGTTATCTCGTTGTCATTCTTCTCAGCTTTCGGCGTAATCAGGTAGACCCTTATGGGGACAGGATAAAATTAAGCACTTAGGAGTATGGACTAAATAGTATTCTGTTACGGCAGCTAGGGATTTGTGGGAAGAGACTAAACAAAAAAATTAATACAAAAACTGAGAAAATGGAAGCTCTGTTTTATGGATATTAGTAGCAAGATACAAGCAGCGAAAATATTTTAGTCACTTTACTTTTATACACATGTCAGACATATGTCTATCAACCAGAGGGGAAGTTGTGGATAGCAATTAATAAGGAGTTGAAGGATTTTATCTGGGAGAGGAAGATGACAAGAGTCAAACGGAATAACGTGATTTTTCCAATAGAACAAGGGTTTGGGATTACATGATTTGAAGGGTATTTCAGAGCTACACAGTTAAGGCCCCTATACATAGCACAAAAATGTATAATTCAAAGTGGAAAGGGATGATGATGAAATGGGGTGAAGCTCAAGAAACAATCAAAGACTAGGATTTTGGATGCAGATCCTTAAAAGAAGAATAACATCAACCATACAGAATATTAAATTCATAAAGGAGCAGACAGTATTCTAAGAACTAATCCAGTATGTGAATGAAAGAAGGAGATTCTGCCGATAGGAATGACTGCAATTAAGGGTACAGAGAATAGCAAGAGGGGGCTGGAGCTTACTGGAGAAAACTGGCAACAGAACCAAGACATTGGAAGCAAGTAATTATAGAGGGAAAGGTAATAGCCAATACTTTGTTTGGACTGCAGGCTAAAAATTGTCTTCCTTATCAAGGCTTGATATCAGGGTATAGGCAAAGAAAAAGGAATAGGGAGATCCTTAGTGAAAGACCAGCACTGGTAGAAATTTTAGTAGTATCTAGAACAGAAGCTGCTGTTAAAAAGGGGATAATTAGTAAGGCATATAAATTATTGCATGATAACTATAGGAATCAATCAGAGAGAGATAGAAAGGATTGGGAAGAGAGGAAGAGAGACTGCATAAACAATTCACAAAGAAACAATATGAAGATATATGTATGGCTCCAAAATATGCAACAAAGTCTAGAATATTTAGGATTTTTGATTATAAGTGTTTGCATAGGTATTTTTATACTCCAAGCAAACTCCAAAGAGTTTTCCCTTGGGTAGATTGCAAATGTTGGAGGTGTGATGGGGAAGAAAAAGGTAATTGGGAGCATATTTTTGGGAGTGTAATAAGTTGGCAAACTTTAAAAATTCCCTGCAAACTACTCTGTCAGAAATATTAGATGGCAAATTGGCATAACTAAGGAAATGATGTGATACAGAGTCAGAATTGCCTATAAATAGTAAGGCCTTGCTGAGTTTAATTCTGGTGGCTGCCAAAAAACAATTACTAGAAAATTGAAATCAAAGTCTAAACTTACCATAATAGAAGTACTGAATGTAGTAACAGTAATAAAATAAATTAAGTAGGATCTTTACAAAATGGTAGGAGCACATTACATAAAACAAAATAGGAATTGTGGGAAGAATGCCTGCAGAACAAGGAATGAGGTTTAATGGAAGGCAGGAATTGAATAAGCTTTGTAGTATTCTATACAGAAGATTATATGTGATGTAAAATGATTGTGACTGAAAATATGTCAATATGGTTTGTTTTCATTTATATAAATGTCATACGTGATGATTCAATAATGATGTTTCTTGCTTAAAAAAAGAAAGCTACTCTGGTGCAAACTGCTTTAACATTTCAGTAGTAAAGGGGCTAAGATATTTATTGCATAACAAGTGTGCACAGTGTGATGAGGTCCTCAGAGAATTTCCATGATATGCAATAGCCTGTGCTATGCCTCTAGAAAGATATTCATGAATATCACTTGGAGGCTATCCTATCACATTTACAGAGAAAAAATCTGGAAAAAAATAGTTATCGAGACAAATGCAATTTAATATGTTGAAATACATTTCTGAAGCTCATACAATAATTTGAAATACAAACAACTATTTTAACATTTGGCAATCTGAATGACATGCTTTGTTTCATATTATCAATATATTGAGTTAGAGTAATACCTCTTAACTTCTTAGCTAAAGAATTCTGGACAAAGACAAAACTAATGGGGGAAAAATACCCAGAATCAGGGAATGATTTTAAATGTTGCTCTTGTAAACTCAGAAAGATGATAAAATAATAGGTTTTGCATTACCATGCATTTAATGAAGGATATGAAATTTGAAACTCAAATGTCTGTTATTTATTGACTTTACTCCTTAATGATTTGCTAGAAAAACACAAATTGTATAAGATACTGAACAAAATATGAGGCAAAAATCTGGACGTTCTAGAAAATTCTAAATAGTTGAGGGGCACTGGTGTTGCTAAAATTTCTGACAAAATTTTACTTGTTTTATAATTAAAAATAACATAGAAAGAATAAAGGGTCAGATTCAAAACACTTTAATGCATCATGCTAAGTGAATCTGTGTGACTAGTGGCAATGTGTAGGTTTTATGCAATTTGGAAAACCCAACTACACAATCTGGCTAGCCCAAATAATGTGGTTGGTTGTGCTATATGCTAATGACCTTGTGATGAGAAACTGTGTATGATAACAAGGCAAAACAAGATGGTGGCATAAATCTCAAATTCTTAGTGCAAGAAATCTGGACAAAGTCTGACAAAATGGGGGACAAAGGCCCAAAAATAGGGTCATATTTTAAATATTACTCTTATAAACTTAACACATTGCTACAGTAACAGGGTTTGTTTTAATATACATTGTTCTGAATGATTTGAAGCATAAAACTCAAATGTATGTCATTATTCAGTGACTTCCGTCCTCAGATGATCCCAGTGATTTGTCAGAAAACCACAAATTTTATGAGGAACGGACCAAAAATATGAACTAAAAATCCAGACATTCTGAGAAAATCCAGACAGTTGAGAGGTATGGGTGGCAGAGCAGCTCAGAAACATTTAAAGGTTGTGCAATGGAGCTGTGCCCGCAGTATATTTGAATTTAACAATATGCCTGTGTTCAGACTGAGTAAATTGCAGAATTATGTTAGGGCTTGCTGCAGCCATAATAAATGTATATCTGCAGGAGGCTGTCAATGGAGCTGCTATGCCCAATGGTGGACAACATTGCCTCCAGAGTCATCCAACAGTGTTAAACATTTCCTGGCTTACACATCACTGACATTATTAACTGGTACTGTGTTGTTAGGGACATCACTACAGAAAATTATGGAAATGTGTCAGTCTCATCTGTAGCCCCATGGGAGTCATGGAATATCTACTCCAGTGGATATCAAGGTATGTGTGACTTTACATATATAAAATACGGGGACTTTTCAGTGACCTGCTGAAGACTCAGTAGGGTTATTTCAGGCCTTTTGCTTGAGAATACTCAATATGTTTTTAAATGCCATGCTTTACCATGTGGGGAAGCATATGTCATTCCCACATATCCCAAAGAAGATAGCCAACACCATGCACGATTTCTATGATATACTCCATTTCCCTAAGATGCAGTCTTCATTTAAATGAAAGTCCCACCTGGTGAACTAGGAAGAAGATACATGAACTGTAAAGGGGATCACTATGTCAATTGTTAGGTGGTCTGTAATGCACAAGTTATCATATACAGTTTGTTTGTAGGTCATACTGGCAGTTTTCTTGACTCCCACATATGGTACATATGTGACTTTTAACAATGGTTTGAGAGGAGGAATTTCCCATAGATACATCTTATTGGCAATGCTGGATGTGCTCTGGACCTCTGTCTCATGACACCCATAAGAAAAAATCTACACAGCTATTAAGACCAGGTATACAACCACGCACTATTGCAAACCAGGAACATTACTGAGAATGTATTTGGGCTACTGAAGGCAAAGATTTGCTGTCTGTATTCACCTAGTGATGCCATATAGTATAACCCTGCCATGTGAGCCAAAATACTGACTGTATGTGCAGTGTTATACAACACTATATTTAGGAAGCAGTTTTATTTATTTATTTACTGGGAAAGTCCAACTGGGACAGAGCCCATTTTCAGTGGTGGCCTAAGTTTTATTTATTTATTATTTATTTACTGGAAAAGTCTGTCTGGGACTGAGCCTATTTTCAGCTGAGGCCCAGGGAGAAACACTCCAAATTCATGTCTTTGGAATGTGGGAGGAAACCGGAGCACCCAGAGGAAACCCACACAAATGCAGGGAGGACATGCAGACTCTGCATAGAAGGCACCCCAACCAAGAATCAAACTGGAGAACCTCTTGCTGTGAAGGGACAATGATAATCACTGCACCACTGCACCATCTGGAATCTTTTGCTGAACAATCTCTTTGGGCATTCCAACTGTTGCATATGCCCTGTCAGGTACAATGCTGAAGGTGGCACTTTACTCAGTGGTGGGTCAGATAAGGACCAAGAAGAGTGTTACTATAACTTCCCTGGACCTTGATGCCATACCCTTATTTATAATTTGGGCAACATAGAGTGCTTTTCTTACTACATTAGCTACATGCTGGTAAAATGGCCAGATTACTATCTACATATGTTCCAAGATCTCTGACTACTGGGTCAATTATTAGGGGTGTCTAATCAATGAAGCAATTTTTCTGGGTAGACATTTTATCAAAAGGCACTATAATGCACTTCTTTGCATTCAATTTTAATCTGTGGCTTTGACACCAGTCAGTTGTTTGCATTAGACACTCTTACAGGATATTAGTGTCATGGGGGGTTAGCTCCTAAAATTGCAGTTGTCTGCAAATTTGGTGAGCCAGAGGATCTTGATATTAGTCTTGACCTCTGAGAAATAGATACCAAACAGGAGTGGACCCAGCATGGAGCCTTGTGGTACACCGCTTGTGACCTGTCTCTTGGTGGAGGTGGTCTCACCAGTCCTGATTTCTTGTGTCCTATATGTGAGCCAGCTGGCAATCCAGCAAATTCTGTATAGATTTATGCCTAGTTCAGTGAGATTGTCCACAGTATCCAAGTGAGGTATTGTACTGAATACCTTTGCCAAATTTTGGTAGGTAGTATGCACTGTTTTCCCTTCATCCATCGCCTTAGTTCCTTTCTCAAAGAAGTGTACCAAGTTAAGTAGGCATGACCTTCCTTTGACAAAACCAAACTTGGATGGGTCCAGAGTCTGTAGGTTGTAAATGTGTTCATTGATCATTTCCATGATAATTTGTTCCATGGCTTTGCATATTAGTCTGTAGTTTCTGAGTTCAGTTGATGGTCCACCCTTGTGAAAGGGGATAGTGCTTTCTGTTCACTTGTTACATAGCCTGTTTTGAAGCTGTAGTTGTAAAGTGACTCAAGTGGCTGTTAGGTTACAATTGAGACTATTTAGGAGGCAACCTTGGATATTGCTAGACCCCATTGAAACTGTTTTTAGCCTTAGTGAGAACTGCTATGACTTGCTCCCTGCTGCTGGTTGAGGGAGTTTTGCTGGTAGAGATTTCATGAGGGATGGTAGGGGTGAGTGTGGGGTGAAGTTTGAGCTGAATTATTTGGCCAGCAGATTCGCTATGCCACTCTACTCACTGAAGGTGGTAACATTTACTACCAGTTCTCCCAGTGTTGCATGTTACTGTTGAGGTCTTGGACATAATTGTAGAAGGCTTGTTCTTGACCTCATAATTGGCCTTGTTGTATTTAATTAGTCCTCTAAATTTCCTGCTTACTTTAATGAGCTTCATTTGGTTGGATGGAAAGTGCCTCCAATATGTCTAGAAAAGAGTTGTGGGATTCATCTGACAGATGGTGACTTATAACCTACTAAGATATGGTAAAGGACTTTATTTAAGATGGTCTACACATGGATGAACTCCAAGGTATTATCTTGCTTAACCAACTTTAAGCTATACTTGCTGCTAATGTAGATGAGACACCTCCATCTTTAGTCCTTGGCTGTGCAGCTGATGGTGTAAATGTGTGGAAGACACTGCAACCTTGCACTGCCAGAATACTTTCTTTTGCTGTGAACAGTGTCTCAGTAAAATCACAGATTTCTATATTCTCCAGAATAAGGAGTGCTTATAGAGTATGGAGTTTCTTGTTAAGGCTCCTGGCATTGAGAAGCAACACCTTTAGATTCCTTTAGGTTTTATTTGTTACGCTAGTAAGGCTTGTTACTTTGGCATTGCCTAAAAAAGGTTCTAAGGAGGTAGATAAAGTTTTAGCAAAATCCAGATGCCAAAGGGGAACATGTGCAGGACATCTTTGGCAAAGCAATGTGATCTGTTGTCTATGTTCTTCCAGGCTGAAAGATGTCAAATCACCCTGGATTGACACCAAAAACTAAGCCAATTGTTAAAGTTAATCATTTTTTGTATGTACTATGGCATTATCCTTTCTCAAGGTAGAATGTAACTTAAAGCAAGGAACATACCAGTCTTAGACACATTCAGATAGGTCCATAATGTCTCTGTTTATATAGTTTAGAGAATTAAATTTCAGGTTATTTATGCCCACATGGACTATGGTACAATTATAATGGTACCTGTGGTGCAATAACTTGAGTGGGTGTGTTATGTGGTGGATCTTGGCTGTTAATAAGCCACTGACCATAATCTTCTCCTTGTCCAGTCTGGTGAGTGGGGACTCTTTATGTCATACAATCGAGTCCTGGGTAAACTGTTTGCTTGCCTTATTGGCTTTATTTTCAGGGGTCCATTGGACATAGGCTTATGCATGTGATTGGTGTTGCTTTTGGTGTGTGCTTTATAGGTTGCTAAGGGTAGGCATTGCTGTTTGCAGACTTATAAGATGTTTTAGTTTTGGGAAGATTGCTTTTTAGAGTCTCAGCATAAGATGGTCTATGTGTAGTGAATGCAGTGTGTTCTTGACAACGTTGTTTGTATGCCAGATTTTTCTGGAAATTGTATATGTAAATCTCTCACATACTCTGCTGGTTTCCTTACAGATTAAAAGGTTGTCAGTGAACATGAGACATTTGCTACATGCCCATATCTACTAAGCTGATTATGTTGACATTTGGAAATTGCATATCCATATTTTCCAGACTTGTATTAAGGTGGGCTATTAGGGTTTGTGGACTAGGTGTTGCAAATGTCTCCCAGGGTAGTTTATAGGGTTGTGGACTAGAGTTGAATAGTGCTGGGATATGGTATTAGATAATTTACAGAAGCAGGAATGAAAGTGAAATCTAACTCCTGAGCTCTCTGGCCAGTAAAAGACTACATTTTGAGTCCCTCTGGAGCACTTACCAGCTCAGGTAGACCAGGCAAGCACCTTTTGCCACAAGATGGATGATCTTAGTCCTCTTAACGCTAAAACACAGCATAAAAGGAACCTCAAGTGCAATGCAACAGCAGACAACTTATTCCCTAGATAAATTACCCTCTATAAGGAGACAAAACAGTTCAAGTACCAAAAAGTAAGGAGAAAAGGTGATTTGTAGCAAAAATACACTTTAATGCACAGAAAATTGCAAAATGCAAGTAGCAATAATGGAAGCAGTATAAAAACAAGTGCAATATTTCAGTTTAAAAACTTACCTTTGCCTGGATGGCACTTGATTTGGTGGAAACACCTCCCGAAGCACAGGCAAGCTAATAATACGGTTTGCTGAGTTCTGTGGAAATGAGCTTACAGCTTTCCTTTGTGTTTTCCTATTCAGACAGACCAGGCCACCACCTGCTGCCACTAGATAGAATATTCCAATACTCTTAATCAAGGCTGGATACAGCACTAGGTGACCTAGCAGCTGCCTAGGCCACAACATTTAATTAAAAAAAAGTTTTTATTTTATTGTCGTGTACTGTTGCTTTAAAAGAAAAAAGGTTTTCCTGCTCCCAGCATCACATCCATGCACTGCTGCTTAAAAAAAAGCAAATGTTTTTCGACCTGACTACATCTATCAAATGAGACACAGTGAGTATCAAGTTATTACAGGAAATGAGAAAAAGAGAGCATGCAGAGCAACTGGCTCAAGGTTTAATTTCACAGTCAAATGTTCAAATGGACAAGTGCTTTTCTTTGTAGGTCTTACAGAATACAAGTTCTGGATTTTTAATTTTGCGGCAGCATTCAGAACAGGTATGAGCTGTTACTATTACCAATTGTGCACTCAGAACAGGTACAAGCTGCTACTATTATGAACTGTGTGTATATGTGTATATAAAATACCATCATTAAGGATGCCATTTTAGCTAGGTGACTTGGTTAGGCTCAAACCCTATACCTTGACTACAAGAGACAAGATACTTAATCTTCCATAGCAACTGCCATTAGCTTTTATTCCATAGGTAAATCACTAAGGATTACATTCAGTCAATGTCAGTCATTAGAGTTTCACAGTTGTTGTGCTTTGCTACATGCAAGTATGTCGATGCAAAACCCGTTCTGATAATTTAAGTGATTTAGAGTAGTTTGCTTTTATTTGTCTCCACCTTTGCATAATTTCTCTGAGTTTGCCTCATATTTATGCCCTGTCCTTGAACAAGTCACTTAACCAGACTGTGCTTTGTGACAACTGGAAAGCTGGGCCTGGCTCCTGAATTGTCCCCTGGACTCAAGCCTAGTAACTAGGACCTATGAACCAGAGTAGTTGTGGTGATGTTTATTTATTATTTAGCTGCAAATGAATTGGACAACAGGAAGTCAGAATTTAATGTTAATATTTTAACTACAAATACATTTTAATTTAGGTATTTAAAAAGCAACTAATAAAACACTAAAAACAAAACTTAATTCACAGACACACACACACACACACACAAACACACACACACATATATATATATATATATATATATATATATATATATATATATATATATAAGCACTTTCATTCTCTACATAGAACTATGTAGAATATGAAAGTGCTATTATACATATAGGTTCATAGGTTCATAGGTAGGTACTAGGCTATCGGCCCAAGGGCCTACGTAAGCCTAGCCAGCAAGGTTCCATAGCTTACGCCACCCAAGAAAGTTATTTTCTTGTGCTACTGTCGAGCAGAGAGGCAGAAGTGATCTCCGGGGTGTATTTCCTATTTCCCATCCACTCATCAAGATTTTTCTTGAAGAGTGCTAATGAAGCACTTTGCTTGGCATAGATGGGTAGCTTGTTCCAGAGTATAGGAAGTCTCTGGGACAGGAATCTATCCCTCCAGCATGAAGTGTTTATTTTGGTGACAAGGTTTAGGTCTCTAGAGCATGTAGCTCTGAGGGATTGGGATTTCTTTAGGTGTAGCATGTCCAACAGCTCTGGGTTTGACATAGCTTTATATGTTAGGCAGCGATCACCTCAGAGTAGGCGATATGCTACGGAGTAAAGCTGGAGTTTTTGCATTTGTCTGAGGCCAGTAATCCTCTTTGTGCGGTACTTCTGTGGCCTTTCCAGCTGATGCAGATGTCTTGTGAAGTACATTCCAAAAGAGGCATTGTACTCTATAATGGGCCTAATTTGTGACGAGTAGAGGGGAACAATGACCTCTTTTTTCCTGGATGAGAACCCTTTTATGATGAGGTGTGCCATGTAGAAGGACTTCCTGACTAATGTGACTATCAAAGGAGAGACTACTGTCCACCTGGGTCCCAAGGTCTCTTATCACGCATTCAGTGTTAAGTAGATTGCTGCCTATGTGGTAGTTCATAGGTACAGAGTTTTTACCATAGGGAATGACACTGCACTTTTTGGTATTGAGCTTGAGGTCAAGGCTCTGACACCAGGCATCTGTCTCAGTGAGGCCCTTCTGTAGGATGTCCACATCATTTGTGGACTTGACTATGGCTCCTAGTTTGCAGTCATCTGTGAACTTCGTTAGCCAGAGGCCTTCTGTGTTAGCCTGTACTTCAGAGAAGTAGATACCAAACAGGAGAGGTCCCAGGACGGTACCCTGTGGTACTCCACTTGTCACTGCTTTGAGGTCAGATTTGGAGTCTGCAACTTTTACAGTGTGGGTTCTGTCAGTGATCCAGTTGGCAACCCATCTTGTGACATAGGGATTTATACCTAGTTTAGTGAGTTTAGCTATAATTCCAGAATGGGGGATGGTGTTGAAAGCCTTGGCAAGGTCAAGATAGGCTGTGTGAATTACCTTACCCTCATCCACGGCTTTGGTGACTGCCTCAAAGAAGTCAATCAGGTTCAGGAGGCATGATTTGCCTTTCACAAACCCGAACTGGGTGGGATCCAGAGTTTGGAGGTTACCAATGTCTTTGTTTATGAGTTCCATGATGATACGTTCCATGACCTTGCAGACCAGGCTCGTCAGGCTAATAGGTCGATAGTTCCCGGGATCAGTGGTGGCTCCCCCTTTGTGGAGTGGGATAACTGTTGCTGTGCACCATTCAGTGGGCACAAAGCCTGATGCGAGCCTATTATTGAACATGGTACTTAAGTGGGGAGCCAGTTCGTTCTGAAGTTTGTGTAAAACGCAGCCTGAGATGTTGTCCGGTCCCATGTATGCTGTGTTTTTGGCTTTAGAGAGTGCAGCTTTTACCTGCGTAGTTGTGATCACAGAGACTCTGCATTCTTCCTGTATAGATATGGGCCCTTTAGGGGGTGAGAGGGGGGTAAAGTTAGCACTGAACCTATCTGCCACGATGTTGGCAATATCAGTTGATTCTGTAATTTTCGTGCCTTTGTGGTGTAACTCAGAGCAGCTCTGGGTGTTGCCATCTAGATTCTTGACATAGCTATATAATGCTTTGTAATTGTCCTTGGATTTAGTGGCGATTTTGTTTTCGTAGCTAGCTTTGGAGGATCTTATAAGGGATCTCAGCTTCTTACTGAGGCTGACCAGGGAGATCCTCCACTCATGGGATTTTACTCTCTTTTGCAACAGTTTCGTCCTTCTGTTGTACAGATTGTTTATGGAAGGGGACCACTATATGTGAGTAAAGATTTTGGTTTTAGTATTTTATTAGATGATTTTTAAGTATTTATTTATTTTATAAATGGTCAGTGAAGTTTGTGAAGCATTTGAGTTGTATTTGTTATGTTTTAATTTAGCTTTTTTTTGAAAGTACACAGATGTGAAATCTACTATTTGGGCCACAACAGCTTGTTTTGCACTTAATGAAGATGAGGTGTTAAATGGCTGCTTCCTGTAGTATTTGGTTTGATTCCCTCAGCTTTTATTTGTCTTTTGTGACACTGCCAAGTTATTTCACCAGACAGTATCCCTGGGCTGCTCCTGAAAAGGGAAACATGTTCAGTAGGCTGTCCCAGGCTCTTAGCAAATATGTTATACATTTTGTCTTTTGAATTCCTAAACCCGTCACACAGACATTAATTAGACGTTTAGTATGCTCTTTGAATGAGTCCCAGTACATCTCTTATAGTTTAATGGGTTTCCAGATGTATTTTCGCTAAGTGTTTTCAATGTGAGATCGTTTGTTTCAGTTTGCTTTGAAACTAGCTGTCAAGTGTTTTTTTTTCCCTGTAAAATATGAAATAATAGCTTTAAAAGAAATCCAAATTTCTGTGATAATTGCAAAAGTAAAGAAGAAAATAATATTGACACTGACAGGTTTGAACATTGTTTAGGGTAATTTGGGAGAGACAGACAACTAATTGGATATTGGTATGGCTGGTGTGGGCCTGATTCATTGCCCCATTTGTCCACAATCCAGATTTGTTGACTCTTGCGTTGCGATAGATCTGTAAAAAGTAATTTCAGAAGGGATTGCTATTCCTGATGACAGAGAAGTCATGGGTAGGTCAATAATGAGATATAGGTGCCCTGCATGTATGCATGACTCCCCTAGAAACAATATTCTATATGCAGGACTTTTTCCGATTTTTCTATGACTTGTGAGTTGTTGAACAAAAGCTGCATTTATATTGGCTGGAATTGTTTAGTTTTATTCACTGCACTAATGAGTGAATTAATTCATTAATAGTCCGGGATGTCTATACATGTTATATTTTAATAATATATATTTGCAGTACCTTCTTAACAACTTCCAGCAACTGCAAAAGGGTTCACATTTGTCAGGTCATATAGTCTGCATTATTTGGAGTGATGATGATGATAGCTGTCTGATATTCAGCATCCATTATGTAGTTATTGTTGCACATTACTGTGATTCACTCCTCTCTACAAGCTCAGATTATGAAGGAATTCTGCATTTAGTTTAAAAAAAAAACATTGCTATGGCAGTTACTGCAGAGGACTAAAGGTCCAATTTGTTAATGGGCTGCTTCCTGTGACAAGGTCTGGATATTTTCCACCGTCATTTACCTACAGTATGACATTCAGCAAGTCACTTAACCAGACGGTGCTTTGGAGCAATTGGGAATCTGGGCTAAGTTCTTTAATGGCCTCCTGGACCGCATGCCTAGTAACTATGAACTTGTCATTATTTGACAACCATCCCCTGTTGCATAACTGATATACTTTAGTAAATGTTATGGCAGTATCACCAGCATACTATTTTTAATGCAACATAGATCAGCAAGGGTAGCAGGCACTGCATTTGCAGGTGAAGCACTGAAATGCAAAGTTGTTTGCAAGCAGCACATTTTGCACTAGCAATCATTATTTTTAATGAAGAATTAATCAGATTACTTTTATTTGTGCAGAGATTGATATAGCATATATTAGCAGGTGGTTAATATTTATTGATGAAGTCCAGTGGATGGGACGAAAACGCGAGTAGTTCTAGAAGAGCGTTAATGTTAGTGTGTTTTTTGGTTTTTGTGGCAATAAAGCTGTTTTTATTACTTCGGAGGTCTTCATTCATGGGACTGCACTCCTTGCTGTATTAATATTTATTATGCCTTCATAAATATTCTGTTTAGATTGTGCTACATGTGGCTAGACTTTACGGTATGATGCTAATGATCTTTATACAGTTTAATGTAGTTCATCCAAAGCTACAAATAAAGTACTAGTAATTTGTTTCTTCATAACAAAAAAGGTGTGAATACCATCAATAAAGTGGATATAACAGATGGTGGGAGTAGAGTGGAGGGCCCCTGGGGAAGTAAGTAACTTAAGCACTTATATGGTCACTTTTAATCTGGCATTGCAGGACTGGTGTACGTACGTGTGTGTGTGTGTGTGTGTGTGTGTGTGTGTGTGTGTGTGTGTGTGTGTGTGTGTGTGTGTGTGTGTGTGTGTGTTTGAATTCAGTAGAAATACTTTGGCTATTGTGTATTTGCATAAAGCAAATTTGAAATGCATGCCTTGTCATGATTATGATTATTATTTATTAATTCATTTATTTATTTATTTATTATGCAGACATTACAGAAGCTTGGGGGATGTGGACAGATAAAAATGACTGTCCCTGCTGAGCAGGTAAAGTTATAAAGTCATTAGTCTGACTTTGCAAGACAAGTATGCATTTGTTATTTGTATAAAGCAAATTGGAATACATTATTACTGTTGCCTTTTTTTGTTAGTCACAATCAGACCTGATGTGTACTTAGTTTAGTGGTCATAATTGTTGCTTACAGACATTTGTGAATTATAATGACATCAGTTTGAGTGCTTATTATTGTTAAAATGTTCTGAAATTGGTACTTCTGTCATTATTTGTTCATACATTTTGATTCACTGCTTGCTGGAAAAAAAATGTTCAACACTACAAATTTAAAATGTACTCTAACAAATAATTCTGTAGTAAACAAGAAATAAATTTAAAACAATACGAAAGGTGAATCAAAAACACATGCATTTATGCATGGCTCTAAAACTGTATCCAGGGGACCCATGATTTGAAAACAGCCTGGGGAACAAGGTGCAGTTAATCTGCCACTGGCCAGATGTATTTTCATTAAATGTGAAATTGAATGCAATTTCAATGAATGTAAGTTTCAAGGGAAGAGAAGTTTACTGTTGCTCACACTAAGTCTGTCCTCAATGTGTAACTATTTTGTTGTGGTTAGTAAATAGCCATCAGGTTTGTGATTGATTGTGTATTAACTTGATAGGAGAATTTTTTATTTCAATTTATATTTATTTTTTACATACTCGGCCAGATTCAATAAAGTCTATATGGTCCATTTGCACCATGTGTGAGTCAACATGTATACAGTACCGCATTGTTTTGGATTCAATAAGCAGCTTTACACAGTGTGTACAGCCTTATACCACCACACAAACAAGGTAAACATTGTGGCATGCAAATGACAGCATAAGCAGCTGAATTATATGCTAGTCAAGCAATCTAAGATAGAGGAGCTATTCAACAAGCTATAAAGCAACAATGTAGACTTAGTGCTGGTTTTTCCTGTGAATTCCAAAACCTATTGGAATACAGCCATGGAAAGCAGTCTACATGGAAACAATGTTGGGGGCTGCTGTTGCTGTAATTCATGTGTATGTGCAACAGGCTAAAGTCTATGCTGCTGCTAATAGAGCAAGATTAAGAAGGAGAAGAGTTTTCAGACCCTGGGTAACATCACAGTCTACATGATGTGGAAATTGTAGCGCACTACAGGATGGATAGAAGTACACTACAGAAACTCTGCAACCTCTGTCATCCTCAACTTAGAGCCAGGGAAAACCGAGGGAAACTCATCTCAGTGGAGACAAAGGTAGGTGTAGCACTTAGAATCTTAGCTACAGGTACCTTTCAGAGACGAACAAGGGATATGCTGGGGATGTCACAGACATTAGCATCCAAGATCCTCCATCAATTCTTGAATGCTATGCTCCAACATGCTATATATTTTCCCCATACTCCTGAGGATAGGGCCAGAAATATGCAGGAGTTCTACCCTGTAGCACACTACCCTCTACCCTGAAGTACTGGGTGCCATAGACTGTACACATGTAGAAATTAAGGCACCACGTGGGGAACAGGATATGCTCTACATTAATAGAAAGGGATTCCACTCTATTAACTGCCAAGCCATGTGTAATGCCAAGTGAATCATCTTGCATGTGTGTGCTGGCAACCCAGGCAGTTAACACGACTCACATATCTGGCACACCTCCCAACTGTATCAGATGTTCACTCGGTGTTTGTTTTTAATGGATTGCAACTGTGAATGATTGCTGGTAGGGATAAGGAAAATACAACAGCAATGTAGACTACTCTACATCCACAGGTGTGTCAGGTTAGACTTACAAAGTGTTAGATGCAATTTTGTCTAGGTTGGAAATGTAAGTAAGCAGCACACAATTTACAGATTCTGTTCATTAACATCCCACCCCCTTCATTTGTTGGCAACTGCATATTATATTATCGTCTCTTAATATCTTCACACATTTTAAGGACAATGATATACAATGGATTACAGACTGCATGTCTCAGATTACTGGTCAGATAACAGATGAATGACCAACAAAAACAGAGAGGTAAGACAAATCTGTGTATTTGCAAGCAGTACTCATAACTGGTTGTGTGATCACTTAGTGCACTACATCCAAAAATAATAAATGTACAAATAACACTTGTATGTTTTCATATTACTGTAGATGATGTATGTTGCAGCTGGTTGTATGCAGAATAATTTCAGTTCTTTGCTGCAAAGCTGTTTGTGTGGCAAAAGGGATAAGACACCCTTACTATGTTCTGAAGGTGCATTGGAGTGAGAGTTCAAATCCAGAACTATGTAAAAATATCTCATGTGTACTAACATTTTGTAGTGTGTATGTCACAGATTTCTTTTCTGTATGTCAACTACTTTTTTCATTTTTTTTTGGAGGGGGGCTATTGTTTTCATGATGTGCCACTTAGTGCAAACACAGGAAATGGAGAAAATGAATGTCAGGTGTGGCTGTACAGAACACCTGTAGAACACCTGCAAATGGGGCATCTGTAAAAGGGCAAAGGGCAAAAACAATACATTGCTGCAATTGTTGTTCTCCATTTCTCAACTTTGCTTAGTGGTGTTATGCAGTGTTGCGCTATGGCTAGAAAGGTTCCCCAACACCTGCAGACAGGAACCAGACAGCCAATAATTGAAATGGGATACATTCAATTAATTCTGTTGGGCACTGTAAAAACCTTCTAAGTGGCGTTGCATGGCAGTTAACACAGAGACTTTAAGAATGATTAGGAAATTAAAAAATGCCATGTAACTACTCCTGTGGAAACAGGTGTAAGTGTAGGGTTGGATTACAGATGATCCTGGGTTCTAGTCCAGGGTGTGCAACATATTTTTACTGTTGTGACAATGCAGTTTATGGCAATGAACTGAATAATAGAGAAGTGTTATTTCAACATTCTTGTGGCAATAGGTGTAAGTGTAGAACTGCCATGCACATGGTCCTGTGTTCTAATACAGAAGCTTCAATACACGTTTACTGTTATTACACTTCCCATTATATTCATTCTCACTTATAACACTTTAGATACTGGAGCTGATATGAATTATATGTATTTGGGATGAGACACCATTATTATGTTTTTAGATGTATGACTGAGGGTATACTGTCTACTATATATCTGTAAGTATAATTCTGCTATCTGGACTTGCATGGGCTTCACAATTACATCAGACACATATACAACTGGATCTACATCCATTAACATTGTCAGGTCACACATGTACATGTGTAACAGCTCAAACTGTCACCTGTATTTAGGTATGATTCCAGACTATGTCTGAGCAGCACTTCTTCTGTGGCAACAAAAGAAAACCAACACCGGGGAAGAAAATATTTTGTCCCTTATGCCTAGGTTTGAACTGGACAGTTTAAAAATCAATTTTCCTCAGTGTATAAAAGTAAAAACAAATGTGTTAGATGCTTACATTTATGCTCCCATTGCATGTCTGCAGACTTAACTCACCTAACAGTTACCTTCCAATTTCCAATATATATGCCCAGACTACATCAGTAGACATCCCTCAAACTAAGGCCAAGTGTCAGATTAACCTTTCAATTTCAATTATTTAATTCCTCCCTGGTTGGCACTGCTGTTCTCTGCTTAACATCATACAAATGTGGTTTGAATCATTTTTTTGGGTTTGCATGCTACCAGTAAAAGTGATAACTGAAATTTGTGGGAATGCATCAGTTTCCATTGCTCTAGCTCAGCTGGTAGGCATGGTTGGTGTTAGAAAGAAAGGTGCCAAGTTTAGGACACAGAGATGGGGTTCCCAGGAGTCCAGGATATTTACTGGACTCCTGGTAAAGCACCACAGCCAAAGGCTTCTGCAGGGGGATTATTCTGGCTCCCAGTACAAGTCTGAAGTGTAGAATAGTTTGGCCCAGACTGTATCCAGTGTCATTGGTATCCCATGCACTGGAGAGCAGTGTAAGCATCATTTTAATGACCTACACAGGTGTAAAAGGGATACTTTCAACCGTTGGTTGCATGAGTTTGAGATTGCAGATATCCCACAACTGTGTATGACAATAAGAGAGTACTTGTGAGACTTAGAAAGCTAAATATAAGCAAGACTGGTATGCATAATGCTCTTCTGTTCTTTTCTGTTCTTTCCCTAGCTCCCACCTAATGTGAGTTCAATCGGCAGGCTCATGATTCTCGATTGGAGAGATTGAGGAAAGCAAGTGGTATGTATCCAGCAGAAGAGAAATGTTATTGTAGCTTTAAAAGTTAAAGATAGCTTTTTTTGGTCTTTTATAGAGTTGTATCAAATTGAGCATGCATACCCCAACTGTAAAAGCAAGTATGCATGGATTAGTCTGTAGCAAAAACCAATTGTAGGAGTCCAATATTAGACTTTAGTCAAAGGCTATGGATTCAATATCACAATTCACAACTATATCATACTGTTATTTTTCAATAATATTTACATTAAATTAAAAACTTTACAAGTGGCACAAATGCCCTGCTGTAAACTGTAATCTGTATAATCGAAGCATGCATATGTGCAATACATGCACATTTCAAGGATTACTTTCAGCAATCTGTAGTATACTGTGTATCTGTTAGGAGATATATTTAAATGTAAACCTTAAGACAAAAGATTTGTATAATTATATTAATGCATTGTATGTCACATATTATGGTACTAATTTTATCTTTTTTCTCTTACCTCAACCCTTATATCTTACCCTCTCCTTTCACTCTGGTTGTCTCCCAGACAGCCTCAGTGACCATCTCCCAATCTATCTACTTAGACAACGAATTAACCCAATAAAACAAACTATATACCAACAAATAAGAAGCAAAAACACCTTAAACTTAATGACCCATAAACATCCTTAAACACTGTAATCGGATACCACTTAAACTACTCCTAGAAGACGAAGTACATTATTTTAATAGTACCTTCCTGACCATCCTAAACATACAGGCCCCTACCAGGACTATATGAGTTAAATCTAACTATTCCCCATGGCTAAACAGAAACTAGGTCTCTACTAAAAACAAGAGACAAGGTTTGGGAAAAATGGTACAAAACTAAATCCCAATATGCATTACAAACCTACCGGGAGCTGAGAAATAACACTAAGAAGCAAATTAAACAAGACAAAGTAAATTATTACTGCAAAATCCAAACTAAGCACCGCAATAACCCACAAAAATTCAGGTCAGCAATAAACAATATACTCCTACCAGGCAAGGTAAGCACCCCACCACCACCACTAATAATATAGACAATGCCACTACCCAGTTCAATAAATACTTTACTGAGAATATCTTAGCCCTGTCCAACAATCAAACCACCTGTCCTATCACAACTACTTCTATGCCAGCAAAAAACAAGACCATCTTCCCCCTGCAACCTGTATTTACAGAAATAATCAAAAAACTGCTTAAGAAGCTAAAACCCACCACACCAGCTACAGACAACTTACCTGCTGATTACTTAAAACTAACTGCTGAGGGAATTGCCTACCCAGTATCTATTCTTATCAATAGATCCATAGCAAAACACAAAGTCCCAACCATCTGGAAAGCCTCTCACATTATACCACTTCATAAAGGAGGCGTATCAACAGATCTGTCTAACTACCACCCAATCGCAATTTTATCACCACTGTCTAAGATACTAGAGAGAATCATTCCACAAACAAATCACAGATAACCTGCATACTAACAAACTACTAACCAATGCTCAGCATGCCTTCCAACAATATCACAGTACTACCAGTGCACTAATTTTTATTCTTATTTATTTATTTATTGCATTTGTTAACCGGGTAGTGTCTGACTGGCCCAGAAGCCCGTTTTCAGTGGAGGCCCGGGGAGAAAAGCTCCACAAGCTGCAACAAAGCATACAATAATAATAATATTCCCATAGTAATACAGTAGTTAGAACATAAAACAAACAATTGTGTGATCAGTATTCAGTGTCTCCAGTAAAAGGACAGGCCGTTGTTAACTTGAACAGAGATAAAAAAATTACAAAATAGTGTGCACAATGTAAATTCAGAGACAGTATGATCATATATTTCAGTGAATAATGACAGATAATTATTACTATTCTGGATGTTATTATTACTAGTTATTACTAATCAGGCCCCATGAGGAGCTCAGTGTCTCTCCAGTAAGTGTTTTACAACTGTAAATGCCTATTTATGTTGAATTGTGTTAGACATTTTACAACTGTATATGTTTATGTTGAATTGTGTTAGACATCTAATATGATTTATGCTTTATTATTGGAAGTTACTATGGCATGCTAGCATTTTGTCTGCACCAAGTTGATTTTAGTATAATAGTATGTATGGTCTATTTGCATAGCTGCACCTTGTTCACTAATGCTATTCATGTAATTGTGTTGTGTGTAGACAGCTCATACTGGTGTCTAATTATTTATATATAATTGTGCTGTTACTGGTGGATAGAATCACATTAGAAAACCATGACAGAGTGCTGCTCGCTATATTTTTATCTGTGACTGCATAACTGTCTGAGGTTTCTTCTAACAGATGTTTGTCCAATTGGCTCAGTATCTGTATATACTAAGTGGTTGGTTCAAGACATTGTCCTGCATGCGGTAGCAATTTGCTCAGTTTGTTTTTTGTAATCTTTATAATATATCTTTACCATCTCAAAAGTGCTTACTCCTCTCTGTACTCTTCTTTTCTAGACCTAACACCACTCTTAAGTATTCAACTGTGGTACCACCTTTATCATTCTTATGAGAAAAGCACAGTCCGGGTCTGAACTGTCTGCAAACAGCTAAAGTTAACTTTGAGTATGTGTCTACCTGTTTGTGCCAATATTCATTTTCCCATGGAGAGCACTCTGCTTTGGCTTGTAAGCAGCCCCCCCCCCCACACACACACACACATCTTCCTTTTTCTCTCTTATTCCCTTCTGTTAGCAAATAGTATCCATAACTGATCAATACTGTGTGTTTGTTAATTTAAACTGAGACCACAGTAGCCTACTGATGCAAGGTTATCCTGTTTTTCCACCTGAGAAATGGTTAAGAAATGACTTACAATTTCAGAGCAGTCCTTGATCAATTGTGATTGTTTCTTAAACACAAACTTGTCTTTGCTTTGGCTCATTAGCAGCAGTACAAAGAACTGCCTGCTCACACCCTTATTCTCCCCTCCCCTTCCCTGTTTATTACCTTAAGACAGTCCCAAAGTTAATAAATATTATCTGTGGCAGGCACCATTTTTAAAACTACAACCACCCTTGCCACTATCATATGTTCATTTATCAGTTAACTCTGTTACCTGATTGTTTCCAGCCCCTCATAACAGGGTCTCTACCCACTTCGCTCTCCACCATGCCCCCTATTCCCTACTGCCCCCAGTGGTCCCACCTTTATTACACTCACAAACCCCTCCCATCTTTCCAATAGCCAATCACAGCGCTAACCAAACACTACCTCCTCCATCTTCCCACTACTATCACACCTCCTCAACTAACATGTACAAGCATACCTTACCTATGCTCACTGCATGCACTCTCCTTGCATATCTTACATCCTACCAAAGCTCCATCATTCCCCCACTCAACCACTACCACTGTACTACTACTCACACCACCACTCATGTCTCACCCTCACTCATCTCCCCTCCCACCAACTCAAGAACCATCCATATGCACCCCCCACATATTCTACCAACTATATTACTCAAACATAAAGCAACCCTACAGCTTAACATAGTAACCCTCCCACCATACCTATTACCCACAGAGCACAATCATAAAGTTTCCCTTATAAACAAACACATTCAAAAACTGAGAAAACTAATAACCTCATGCATATCAAAACTAGCCCTAAGTAGAGACATCCACCCCAACCCTGGCCCTACCATCTCCAACCCCAATCCTCATAATCAGACTAGAAACCACAACTTCTCCCATATTACAGAAAATAGAAAGCCAAGTGACTTCCTTCTACTAAGCCTAAAGATTAGAAGTATATCCAGCAAAGTCCATGAACTCCATGCTACCATAGACTTGTACTCCCCAGATATAGTCATCCTGACAGAAGCCTTGCTAAAACCTCACATTACCAGTGAGCAAATACTCCCTACAGGTTACGGCATACTAAGAGTAGACAAGCTAATCAAGAAAGGAGGTGGTGTAGCTATAATATTTAAGCAGCATCTAAACATCCAGATCTTAAAATCATCAGCTCCACAAATAGGCAATGAAGAAATAATATATACCAACCTCAAAATAAACCAAAACAAAACCATCAACATAACTGGATGCTATTTCCCACCTGGCCAAAATATCCCTCCACTAGAAAACCTCCTCAGCTGGTCTACCCACCATCTCCCCCAAGAAACTATCATTTTAGATGATTTCAATATTGACTGGCAGTCCTGTTCTGGCAACCATCCAACCCATCATGTAAACCTTCATGGCTTCACCCAACTAGTCCAGTCGCCAACCAGGATAAATAAAAACTCCAGCAAGCACACTACCCTGGAATGAATACTAGTCAGTAAGAGCCCCCAGTCATATATAACAGGCTGCTTATCAGATAGCCTCAGTGATCACTCCCCAACATTCCTACTCAAAAATACCTATACCAAACTAAACCTGTCATCTACCATCAAATACGTAAAAAACGAAACTTTAACCCACTCACATTCATCTCATCCCTCAAAGAATGTAACTGGCATCCTCTAAAGTACCTCAGTCTTGATGATGCAGTTGAATTTGTTAATACTACCTTCCTGAGCATCCTTAATTACCATGCCCCATAAGACTTTCCAGAACCAAAGCACAACCCTCCCCATGGCTACATAAAACCACTAAGTCAGAAGTGAAAAACAAGGATAAAGCCTGGGAGCACTGGCGCAAAACCAAAACCCCCTCAACTAGACAGAAATTCTTAGAACTATGCAATAGAATCAAAAAACTTATAAAACAGGACAAATTCCAATACTACCAGTCTGCCCTAGACTCCTCCCAACACAGCCCAAAACAATTCTGGTCCTCCATAAACTCCATCCTCCACCAAGGTAAAGTCAGTACCCCTCCTCCTAACATCCCTCACTCCTCAGAAAATATTGTTACCTCATTCAACACACACTTTACACAAACCATACTATCACTAGCTAAACAACACAACCCCCCTCCCCTCCAACCCACACCTTCAACTAGTAATCTCCCCACTGCCTTCTCTTTTTCTCCTGTACCTACCTCCAACATAAAAAAAACTCTTAACTAAACTTAAGCCCACCAAATTAGCAGCAGACAACCTCCCAAGTGAATACCTACAAATCGCAGCTGATGCTCTGGCCTACCCAGCATCCATCTTGATTAACCGATCTCTGTCAGAAAGTTACGTTCCCACACTGTGGAATGTATCACATATAATTCCCCTCCACAAAGGCAGACCCTCCACAGAACTAACCAATTACCACCCCATAGCTATTTTCTCTCCACTCTCCAAAATATTAAAGAGATGCATACACTCTCAGGTCTCAGACTACCTCCTTACTAACAACCTCCTTTCCAATACTCAACATGGTTTCTGACCAAACCATAGCACCACGACTGCCTTACTCTCCTTTACTAACACTATCCTTCAGCATAAAAACAATGGCTATATCTCCTCTGCTACTTTCCTAGACCTATCTAAAGCATTTGACATGGTCCCACACAAACAACTTATCTCTGTCCTCAATAAACTATCCTTCTCTCAGTCAGTCACCAACTGGTTTCAGAGTTACCTGTCAGACTGCCAACAATCCATTGTATGGCAGAATGACATATCTCCCCAACTACCTGTCTCCATAGGGGTTCCCCAAGGATCCATCCTTGGACCCCTACTATTCTCTGTTTTCACCAATAATCTAGCCTCTGCCACCAAACATGGCACACTCATACAATACGCAGATGACTCAAACATCATCTGCTCAACCCAGTCCCTACCCAAACTGCAAAAAGTCACACAGGAAGCCTTTTCCTCTGTTGAGACTTGGTTATCCGATGCCCAATTAATACTCAACCCAAACAAAACTAAACTACTCATCTTCCAACCCACCAAACATACTCAAAACAACTCTCACTTTAACATCACAGCAAAAGACAACACCACTATATACCCAACTGAACACACCAAATTGCTAGGAGTGGAAATAGACAATAAACTAAAATTTGACATTTACATATCCATGACCATAAAAAAAGTCCACAAAAAACTAGGAGCATTATACAGAAATAAGCAACTTCTCACCAAAGCAGCAAAGATTTCAATAGCAAATTCCCACCTTATCTCCACCCTACTTTATGCCTCTCCAATATATAACAACCTAAGGCAATGCGATCTAAACAAGCTAGAGACCTGCTACAACAAAATCGCCAAATTCGCCACAGGGGTATCCTACCATAGTCATCACTGTCTCTCACTTGCTGAACTGGGCTGGCTTGAACTCCCTCACCTCCTTCAATGGTATCAACTCTCACTCGCCCACAAACTAGTAAACCATCCACTAAATGTCCCATCCCTCCAGAATCTACTCCAACCCTATTGCACCACCAGACCACTAAGATTCAGCAACAAAAATCACTTGCAGATCACTAAATCCAATAACTTTGCTGGTGAAGCACTATTCTCTTGCTCCATAGCCAAATTATGGAACTCCCTCCCACCCACAATTACCTCCATACCATCATGCACCCACTTCAAAACTTTGCTAAAAGTGCACCTAAAAACATTTTGGCTATGCCCTTGCAACTCCCATTCTAATATCACCCACCCCATCCAACCACTACCTTTCCTTCCACTCCACTAACTACCTTGATTATAGCAAGCTCAGATGCTCATAAGCCTAGTACTTATTATACAGCAGGAACTTCTTATTGTAACATTTGTTAATGTCTGTCACGTACTTCACAGATAAAGATTCTAGTTGTCTACTGATGTACTATGTTCTTCATCTGTAAATATGTTGTAATTGCTATGTTAAATTGTTAATCGCTATGTAATCCAATGTAACTACTGTCTGTTTATTTAACTGTGGAGCTTTTCTCCCCGGCACTCCGCTGAAAATGGACCTACATCCAGTTGGACACTCCCGGTTAACAAATGTAAACAAACAAACAAATAAATAAATAAAAATGTATTTACAGTATGAGACTGCATAGGTTACATAGAGATGGAGGGAGTATAGTGGGAGGTTACAGAAGAGGAAAAGGTAATGTAAAGGAGGTAGAAAGAATTAGCCTGGTGCATGGCAGGAACAAATCCACTGTTTGGTTAGGTAGTTCTTTAGGAGTTGTTTGAATTCTTGACATTTACTAATACTTATTATTAATTACTTAGTATTATTAATTACTAATTTGAACTAATGACAGTTACTAATACTGTCAACCTTCACAGAAACAACAGCAGTTACATATCCTCTATCTTCCTAAACCTATCTAAAGCCTTTGATATGGTCTCACATAATAAACATCTAAGTGAATCTAAATCTAAACGACTCATTGTTTTTATCAAGTGGATGAGCTATTATTACTACAAAAGTGATAATACAACTATTCTAAGTGAAGAGGTTGAACGTGTGCTTTCTGCAGCTGTTTGTTTGTTTTATGGCTTGTTATTACTTGTTGGCATACCAGTTGACTGCAGTGAGAATAGAACCCCTACCTAAGTACACAGACTACAGAACTCTGTATTTAAGGCAAGCACCACAGATCACATCTGACTTGGATTGTCTCAGACAACACTTTATAGCTGATGACATCAGTCGTGTCTGGTAAGGAGAATATGGCAATAACAATGTGCGACATGCTGGTGTAAAAGGCTTTCTGTAATGTCAAGCAAGTGCACAGATACATACACACACACACACACACACACACACACACACACACACACACACACACACACACACACTTGACTGCAGTGAGTACAGAACCCCTACCTAAGTACAGACTTCCAAACTCAGTACATACGCAAGCACCATGGCACAAATCTGACATTTACAAGACTGCAGGCCAACTTATAATGGATGACATCAGCAGGGCATGTTGTACAGAAGATGTTGGAAGACCTGCATATGTTCATAGCTTCATAGGTTCATAGGAGGTTACTAGCCTAATGGCCCTAGGGTGTTTATAAGCCTAGCCGTGTAAATATAATGAGCATAGTTAGATAGTCATTGTTAACAAAGCAATTTTGTGATCAGCACTGACTGGCCCAGTTCATAAGGGAAAATAGGTGCCAACCCAGGGGTAAATTTGCAATCACCCATACAGTTGTCAAGGTTGTGGTTCTATAGGGTTATTGAGGACCTCTGATTCACATGTAGTGGGACCCTATTACAGGCAAGTGCCACAGCTCAAGAGGAGTGGCAATTGCTGGGAGATATATCTATCTCCCCACATGTTCTAATTATATCACAGGCTAGGCTGAGATCCCTGGAGCAAGCTATTCTTGTCCCATTTGATTTGCAGATGTCCAGGATTTCCAGTAGGGCAGGGTCTGAGACTGCTCTCAGCAGCCTGCATGATATTGAGTACAGTGACATGTTTCAGTCTTTCCATGTATGTCATGTTTTGCAGGCCCTGGATTCTCCTGATCACAAACCTCTGTGTTTTCCCCACTTGATGCAGGTATCTGGTGAGGTACAGACAGAAGGGAGCATTGTACTCAATTAGAGTACAGCAGAGCTAAGACCTCCCTGATCTTGGATGTGAGATGCGCAACATATAATGTGTGTCTCTATGGACAAATAGTGATTGCTATCAACATGTGTTCTCAAGTCTTACAACACTGTGTTTGAGCTTAGAGGGGTGCTATGTATATCATAATTAGCAGGGGTATTTTATTGCCAAAGGGGACAATGAGGCATTTTTGCTTTAAGTTTCAGTCCATGAGTTTGGTACCAAACATTTGTCTGTGTCAGCCCCATCCGTAATATGTTAACATATTTGGAGGACTCTATATGAACTGCATCCAGTTGACAGTCACCTGGAAACTTGGTAAGCCACAGGCCATCTACCTTTGCCTGGACTTTAGAGTAATAGTTTACAAACAGTTGTGGGTCCAGCACAGATCCTTGTGGTATTCCACTGGTAAGTAGTCTAGTGGTGGAGGTGCAGCCCCTAACTTTGACAGTGTGTGTTCTGTTGATGATCCAGTTGGCTGTCCATCTAGCAATGTATGGTTTCATTTCCAGATGGAAGATTTTCCCTATGTTACTTGAATGGTAGATAGTGTTAAAGGCCTTGGATATCTCAATATAGGCGGTATGTCCTGTTATGTCTCATCCAGGTCTTGGCGTCTGTATCAAAGAAGTCCACTAGGTTTAATAAGCAAGATCTACCCTTGAAAAAAACAACATGGATCAGGTCAAGTGTGCTGATAGTCACCTATGTCCCTGTGGAAAAGATCCATCCTGACTCCTTCCCTAGCCATCAAGAAAAGGATTTTTAAGCTTTTGGGTCAATAGTTCTATTTCTGCATGCTAATGGATTCATGCGCATTGCATATCACACAACATTTGATATTAATTTCTGTAGTTTAGGTGATATATGTGTGAAAAACATACTGGAACACCAGGGTTGCAATGCTGGGGGGAGGAAAAACATAGCTGTATTGTAAATATGTGGCATATTGTTAGATAGCACCTTCAGTTTCTTATGTTTCCACATTTAATTTCATGTGATAGACAGGAAATGGACAGTAAACAGCAGTAATGCATAATAATATTTACTTTTCCATAGTGTGGTGAGCAGTGGGTTTCAGTGACAGTTGGAAAAGTGTTTGAGCATATGAGATACACATTTCCAATACTTTCCCTGTTTGTGCATAGTTATGCAGTGCACAAAGATGAAATACATTGCTAAAGTCTGATAGTATTGAGTCTAAGAAACAGACCTGCTGCTTAACTCATTACATCCAAGTGATGCCTCCAGGTGCATCTGGAGTTACCTCCTAATGACTCCTCTTGGCATCAAATATTGCTTGTTGACATTTGCATCAATAATTCAAAAACCATGCTATGTACAAGGTTTTAAAATATTTCTTCTTAAAGTTTACACAATGGAAAACTCAACTGCATTAATATTTGGCCTCTGTCTAGTGCAGGAAAAGAGATATTAACTGTTGTTTTTATGATCTTAATTGATGTAGATATAATTTTCACATTTTTCTAACTATCTCAACTACCAAGTAACACAGACATAACTCCTTAGCCTCATATGAAAGCTCTCAGTTAGATAAATAAAATGCTGCTGACAGTATGTGTGTAACTTGAATGGTTGCTGAGATATTGTAAGTTATTTATAAAATATTACACATTTAATAGTTAATGTGCTTACTGTGACTTATAAAATTTGGTTTAAGACCTAGACCCTAAAGAATACTACCACTATAAAAATAGTTTGCGCTGAAGAGCTTGCCATTTACACTTTTTTCATAACCACTATGGTTCTAGAGATATGAGCATTTGTTTGAAATGTGATTTCATAATTTGATTCTGCCAAAAGGCTTAGGCTTCACCCATTGGAAGTTACAGTATGATCTTCCTGAGCTCCATTGGAGTGAATGAGTTAACTGACTCTGTGGCGGCATGTGTATATGCATTGACACATTTCTTTTTCAGCCCAGATAATACTGGCTTTGAATCCAGGTGTGTCTAATACTTTTAAATACTTTTAATTAAACATTGATAATACAGTGACATGAATTCTTTGTAGTACATTTATTGCTGTGTATTGGCATAGCACAATGGGTTAAACGGTATTGAGCAGAGGTAACAGCAACATTGTACCTCCGCTCACCGTTACTTGGCATTGGTGCATAATGTGAAACTCCTCACAAACACAGAGTCCAAAAGTGAAGGGATCCATTGCTTTTTCTACTACATATGTGTGTGATTCTGTTTTTTGACCAGATTAAAGGTATTAAAATGGGGTAGATAGGACAGTTGTGAAATGAAGAGCAAGCAGTGGTAAGAACAAAGGAAAAACAATACAGGAATGTGCAGGAAGGAGGTAGGAAAGAACCATAGCTATCCACTTCAACAGTAAAAATTGATCATATGTGCAAAATGTTAGCTGAATTTGGACTGTCATCTCTGTAGAGAGGGGTGACAACAACATAATCACATTGTGTAGCTATTTGAACTGAATTAAGTGTGCTAAAAAGATGTGTGCAAACTGGAGAGCTATATGTGGGACAATTTTTTTTTTTGTGGGACAGGTGCCCATTTTTTTAGTTCAGTAAAAGAGGACTGCTAGGTAAGTATGTCTGATGCAAACAAACACAACAAACAAGACAAGAGACAGGGATGGTTAGGAACAGAAAAAGTTGGGGGACACCATGATTTGGGTGAGGTAGGGGACAGCCCAGGCTCATAACCATCAAGTTTGGAGAGAGTGAGAATCAAGTTCTCCCCCACTAGACCATCATCACTGTCCCCTTACTCTACTGGTAGGTGGAGTACTTGATATCTTCTCCTCCTATGGACCATGAGGGGAGTGCCTCTCCATCTGGCATAGCCATACACCACTGGCCCTATGTACCAAACTTAGCATCTCGCGGTGGGTGATGAAAGCATCAGCTCTGCCACTGCTCCAGGAAGGTACTTACTGCAACAGATTGTGGGGCAGTACTACCTGAGGGCACAGGTAGTGCAGGGACAGCATAGGCAGTGCTGCCAGGTTGGATCCCAAATGTTCTGGGCATCAGTGCTGGAGCTGGTGGAGCAGGGGCAGGCTGATCCACTGAGGCTGGCCTACCTCACTGTGCTGTGTAGCATTTAGTGATGTGGTACACATGGATTACATGGAGACATTTTGAAGACACATAATAGAAAATGTATTTCATTTATTTATTATTCTACGTTTTTGCTGGGAAAGTCCAACTGGACATATGTCCTTTTTTAGCGAATGCCTAGGGAGAAAAGCTCCACATAGAACATACAGTTTAACAGTATTTTATTAGAGTTGACAGCACATCGTTGAACATAGAGAAGCAAAACATAGCTAATACAATGAGATCTTAAACAATATTTATAAGGAATCATAGAACTAAAATAAAGTGCATTTAGGCATAGAATAGAGAAATGAGAGACATTTACAACATTATGCAATTTCAGAGTAGACGTACATGGTTATTTTTATGATTAACTGTTCTTCTTTGTCATCAGAGCTAATTGACCTGTAGTAAGCGTAGTGTTAGTGTCAAGCAAGTAGAGGTATTGGTATTGTCTGAGAGAGCTGGTTTAGTCAGGAGCAGAGCAAGGCCAAAGCCACTTGTTGGATAAGTAAGTTTTTAGTATTTTTTTTAAATTGGGATGAGGCTGAAGTAGATGCAATGTCATGAGGTAGTGTATTCCAGATTTTGACTATATAATTTGAGAAAAGGGATTCTACAGCTAGGTTTTTTGCTGTATTGATTTTAATAAGGGGTTTGTTGGTGGAGGGTAGAGTTCTGGCAGTGGAGTATGGCTGAAGTAACTTTTGCAGGGCAGGTGTTTTCTCAGGTTAGTAGAAGATTTTATGGGCCATAGTTAACTGGTTAAAGTAGTTGGGGGAGTTCTAGCCAGTTGAGTTGTTTGAGTGCTCTACAGTGGTCTGATCTAAATGGTGAGTTTGTAGAATATCTGGCAATTTTGTTGTAACAGGATTCAGATTTTGCTAACTCAGACTTTCTTAGATTTATGAATATGGGAGATGCAGAGAGCAGAGTAGAGATCAGGTGAGACTGGGCAATAGTAGCTTTAGTGTTTTTTGTGAAGTAGTGTTTGTTCCTATACAGTGTTCCCAGTTTTTATGTACTTTTTTACTGTTTCGGATATGTGAATGTCAAATCTCATGTTGCTATTAATTTCAACTCCTAGAAGTTTGGTGTAAGGTGAGGGGGAGATGATAATGTTATTTAATGAAACAATGTTAAATGTGGTAGAGGGTACATTTGATTTAGTGGATTTTTGGGGAAGTTCAGAATTAATTGGGAGTTTGTTAGTCAGGTCTCTGCTGCTAGGACGGATTGTTATGTTAGTGTTTGAAGTTCATGCATGGTAGTAGCAGCACATATCATTGTCAAATCATCTACATATTGCATGAGTGAGGCTTGTGGGGTTGAGGTATGGAGGTTGTTTGTAAACAATGAGAAGAGTAGGAGGCCCAACATTGTGTCTTGTGGGACACCTAGAATCACCAGAAGAAGGGGTGATAGCATGTTTCCCAACGTACTGCTTGCTGGTACCCAGATAGGTAGTCCTGGACCCAGGCAAGGGTAGATTGACATAAGTTTAGTGCAGACAAACTTATGTCTTAAAACTTAGATGTTTATTATGTGAATCTAAATCTTAGGGGTAGCTGATTTATGAAACCAGATAAGGGAGGTGGATTAGTCATCATGTACAAGGAAGACTATAAACGTAGAATGAAATTTTATTAAGTAGTGAAACATATGTTAGTGTTTCAAGGAATAAACTCAATATAGCTTATTCAAAAATAAAAACATACATAAATGACCTATTCATAGAAGCTAAGATTGACATGGACATGTAAAACTTTATGACCATGTTAGCGTCAAAAATTCCTCTTTTATTCTGAATACCAAAAGTTCATAAAAATATAGAGGATCCTCCTATGAGACCATTAGTGGATGCACGTAACAGCATCACTTATAGTTGTGCCAAGATAGTAGACTCTATATTGAAAAAATACATCAAATATGAAAGTAAAACATGTAAAGACTCATGGTCATTTCTGGAAGAAATTAACCAACTAGAGTTTAGAGATGAATACAATTTAATGACAATTGACGTAAAAGACTTGTACACATCTATCCCACATGCAGAAGGGATAGAATGGGTTTCTAATAAATTAAGGAAATTGAGGGCCCCTTTTGCAGAAATTACTTTAGTAGAGGAATTGTTGGACATCGTTTTGTCCAACAATTACATTACGTTTGACAATACCTTCTACTTACAAAAAGTAGGAGTCACAATGGGGTCCCCACTTGGTGCGAGTTTTTCCAATTTTGTAATGGCATATTGGGAAGATGAATTTATTTGGAATAAAACTAGCGTCAAGGAACAATTGTACTTCTATACAAGGTTCTTAGACGATATTTTTATTATATTAAAAGGTGATGAGAAAAAGGCCATAGATTTACTACACTATTTCAACAACACAGTTGCTTTTCTGAAATTTACATCAAATTTTGGTGTAGATAAAATTTCATTCCTGGATATCGAGTTGAGAAAAGAAAGTAACTATAACAAGTATGTGAGTACCATCTTTAGAAAGGAAACATATTCCAATAGTCTATTACACTTCACCAGCTGTCACCCATTCCACCAAAAAAGATCAGTGGTGAAAGGACAGCTGGTAAGGGCTGCAAGGATGGTCAGTCTTGAAACTGACTTTCGAATAGAATGCCAAAAACTGGAAGTAATGTTCCTTAATAGTGGTTACCCACAAGAACTAGTGGGTAATTTGACCCACAAAATTCATAATAAAAGAAGTAAAGGAATATACAAACCTATCTTATGTACTGAACAAGTTGATAACAGGATGAACAACATACTTACAGAAAATGGAGACATTAACAAAAAGCAAATCTCCATAAGTTATAGTTTCCTTACACCATATAGTGTGAATGCTCAAGAATTAAGAAATATTTTACACAAGAATTGGAAAATCTTAGAAAATGACTGCTCCATTGGAAAAAAGCTTGTGAAACCGCCAAAGGTTATATTCAGGAGGGGAAGAAATATAAAAAATATTTTTGAAAACGAGTCCCATACCCTTATCAGGAATCCAGGTATGACCAAATGTCTAATGTGCAATTTTTGTAAGCACATGGACATTGGTCAGACATTTTATATAAGGAATAAAAAATACAAAACAAGGGATAAAATCAGTTGCCAGTCAAAAATGATAGTGTACCTAGCTAAGTGCCAACAATGCCAAGTATGTTATATAGGAAAAAACATCAGAACGCTTAAAGAAAGGGTATATGAACATCTATATAGTATAAGTCACTAGAAAACAGAGAATGCCCTAGCAAGACATATAATAGAACAACCAGAACATTCATTCAAATTTTGTGTTATAGATCAAATTAAAGTGGATGGAAGAGGGGGCCCTGACAGCCTTTTATTAGAAAGACTAGACCTGATATGGCAGCTTAATACAAATGCCTGTGTATATCCAGGCATAAACAAAATTTATTCTATTTTATGTATACTAAGAATAAAAAATCTAAACAGATGTAATTATTGATTAAATAGTATTAAAAATCTAATAGTATAATCAAACATGTTCACAACAAAGTATAGGAGCGTTTACAAATATAAAACAAAACAAGTATAGTAGGAGCGATACACAGTAGATCGACCAAAAATTCATCTAACGTCCCCAAAACTTCAGTAGTCCAATTGTACCAGCATAGAAATACTGTAGCGAAGCAAAAACAACTCGTTCAGTTCAAGGACGATTTTTATTAAAACAATAAACAGATGCAGGTTAGCGCTTTCATCATACGGCTTCTTCAGACCCCTGAAGAAGCCGTATGGTGAAAGCGCTAACCTGCATCTGTTTATTGTTTTAATAAAAATTGTCCTTGAACTGAATGAGTCATTTTTGCTTCGCTACAGTATTTCTATGCTGGTACAATTGGACTACTAAAGTTTTGGAGATGTTAGATGAACTTTTGGTGGATCTACTGTGTATCGCTCCTACCATACTTGTTTTGTTTTATATTTTTATGTGTGGCTTTTCTGGTGGGAGCGTTTACTCCGTGTGGGCATTATATTGATAGGAGCATTTACATTTAAGTATATTATATTTCCTTAGGTATGGAAATAAAATAAAATTAATGTATTAAATAGTAAGCTCAACACTTGGATTCACTGTCGTATATGCTATGAGTTATTAAACAGAGTAAAAATGGGCTCCGCTTATTTAGATAGAAATTATCATACGAAATGTGTGGGAGTTGTACAGATACCGACGACACCACACAATTTATTTTATTTATGTATTTTTGAATTAGGTATCTAAGCGGATCCACTTTAAGGTCCATAGTACTTGAGGACATTTATTACCTTACAGATATACGAGCGGAGTAAGGTAATAAAAGTAGTAATTATGAAATGTTTACTTAACAACTTAATAAATTACAAAGATCTTTTAAGTTATAAGTTAGAAGTGATCGAGCATATTTACACTTAGACATAAAAACATCAGTAAATGAGTTAGTATTGACAGCAACTTTGGACTTATACTGAGGCCGAAACGGTGTAGCTAGTAAGTAACTAGATTTGACTCGACCAGAATGTTGATGCATATATACAGTTGTATATCTATATGTATATATATATATATATATATATATATATATATATATATATATATATATATATATATATATTGTACTATTTCTGTTTCTACCTTTTACACTTATGCGCAATATGTGAACTTGTTTCGTATTATAGTTGAGTAAGCATGGATAGCATTAATAAGTGTTATAGAAGGAGAACGGCTAAAAGCTACAGATTGTAGCAATACTGAAACTTATTAAGCAAACCATGTGATGTAATAGGAAGTTATAATTAGAATCATTGTAGGAGAAAATATTCAGTCTGAAGAAGTCTTCACATTGTGAAGACAAAAAGCGTTTAACAGGATTTCTTTGTTTTATTTGTTTTAACAGTTGGTTTTGCTTCACATTTATTTATTTACTTAATAAACGACTCATTGTTTTTTATCAAATGGATGAGCTATTATTACTACAAAAGCAATAATACAACTATTCTAAGTGAAGAGGTCGAATGTTTGCTTTCTGCAGTTGTTTGTTTGTTGGATGTGCAGTCAACTGGTGCTTGTGTGTGTGTGTGTGTATGTGTATGTGTGTGTGTGTGTGTGTGTGTGTGTGTGTGTGTGTGTGTGTGTGTGTGTGTGTGTGTGTGTGTGTGTGAGAGCACTTGTTTGACATTACATAGACCTTTTACACCAGCATGTGGGACACTGTTATTGCCATATTCTCCTCACCAAACACTGCTGATATCATCAGTTATATGCAGTTTATGAATGTGCACTATTCCCACTAGGACAGGGTCAGAGACTGGCCTGGAGGCTAGGTAGAAGTCACCTCATCCTGTATGATACAGATTACAGTGACATGGATTTCAGTCTATTCACATACATCATTGCATGGCTTGTATGCACTGTATTTTCTTGGAGAGTAACCAATCTGGTCTCTCCAGTTGCTGCATGTGTCTGGGAGGTACATGCAAAAGAGAGTATTATACTCTATATTAGTTTTCTTATGAGGTTTGCGTACAGTATTGTAATATAATCCTAAGATCTGAATACGATGACATGACTTATGATATGCACAACATAGGCTTTCAATACCAGTGTGGACACTTGGTGGTCAAAGTTCAGAGTGCTGTGTATGTGTGTTCCTGGTGCTTGCATCACTGGGTTTCAGCATTGCGGGACTGTTGTCAATGCTGTAATTAGTAGGGAATTCCACTTTGCAGAAGGCCAAAATGAAGACACATTTTTGCATTTATTTGTTG
Organism: Protopterus annectens; assembly: GCF_019279795.1. Taxonomy (NCBI): domain Eukaryota; kingdom Metazoa; phylum Chordata; order Ceratodontiformes; family Protopteridae; genus Protopterus; species Protopterus annectens. The sequence goes on from NC_056726.1 coordinate 306,483,735, forward strand.
ACTCTGTGGCTTTGTCACCAATCATTTGTTTGCTAACCCCTCATGTAGTATGTTATCATCACAGGTGAACTCAATGATTGCACCCAGTAGGCAAGAATCAGCAAACATGGTAATCCAAAGGCTGTATACTTTAGCCTGAACTGTCAAGAAATAAATTCCAAACAGTAAAGGACCAAGTACAGATCCCTGGGTATGCCAATGGTGACAGCCCTACTGATACAGGTTGATTCACCAACATTCACAGTATGTGTTCTGTCAATGAGCCAATTGGTTATCCATCTAGTGTCATGAGATTTAATCCCCAGCTGGGAGAGTTTCTCAGTGATCCCTGCATGGGGGATTGCATTCAAACTCTAGCCCAGTTGAGGATAACCATTATGCACTGTCTTATCTACATCCAGGGTGTGCACACAGAATCAATGGGCTGTGACTTCATCATAGACCACCTATCATGTGACTCATCACATACACCTTCCTGACATGGTTGAATACACACTTCAACATGCCCACCACACTTACTATGTTGGTGTAGAAGGGTGTTTTCAACAGGAATCCATGTGAGTTGGGGATACAGCGCCTGATGCATGCATGTATAGACTCATCCTGACTCGCCTCATCTGTGAGGCAGACCAACATGTCATCATGGACCTTTTCTAAATGGACACTAGTGATATTCTGTCTGTGTGCAACAGACCTGTGTGAATTGTTAATGCTACATCATGTCTGTTACATCTGTTAGATGTCCTCAGAGAGATCATCGAGGGCATGCATGATGACAATACTATCAGCCTTTTGAACTTGACAAGGCATTTGACACAAATCCACACTGAGGTATTCATGCAACACTGTCAGATGTGGCCATATGCACCTATATTACCAAGTGGGTAGACGAGTGTATCCCATACATGGCATCAAATATGTTGACGTGTGAAGTGCCCTATATCTCAGGTCCAGTGATCAGGTCCATACATCAGGGCTGTCTGCTAGGCCCTTTCCTGTCCATTATTTTAGTGATAGACATCACAAATGACATACACATCCTGTGTCCAAACGGCTGCCTGAAGGACTACAGATTGTAGGTAATCATTGACTCCAACTGTGATATCAGTATAATGCTGACAGAATCAGCACACACCAAAGATTGCTGCCACAACCATGACAATACTTACAATGGCAAGAAAACATGGGGGATTTGTTACCTCAGGAAAACAAACACCCAACCCGAATATAATGTGGACATCACACCCTATAATCAGAGCAGTAAGTATGTGACCTGTGTCCTGGGGTAGATGTAAATGTAACATCCGCCAGCATGTGGTCCAAGTGCTGACTACTCCCTTGTATGTAAAACAACTACTGAGTACGTGAAGGACATCCACATCAGAGGCCATAATACCTCCATAGTTCACAGCCTTCATCACACCAATAACTGAGTACAATGCACCATTCTTCATGTACCTCCCTACACATCTTCCACTAATGCGTAACTGAAGTGTACCATCTTTGCCCCAGTGAGCTGTCACACATCTTATTGGCCATCCTTAGGTACTCTTTTTGTAGCATAAACAGTACTGATAGTGTGGGAAACCCCATCAAGTTGTTGCACCAGATGCATGTGTGCTACCTGTTCTGGTGATGCACACAGTACATACATAGATGTTTGACATCATTAATGGCATGGGTAACATTCATGACAGTGTGGATTGTGCCATATATATGTGTGTGTGTGTGCGTGTGTGTGTGTCCACATCAATCAGCTAGCCTGTATTGATTATAATGTTGCATAGAGGTATAGCAGTGTCTCTCCTACCACCTCCAGCAGATGTCACAGTGCCAGAACAGTGTGCGTGATTACCCTCATGGGGTGCGGACATATCATAATAGTTGTACAAGTGTATTTGCGCAGAATCATCTCTGATCACTCTAAATCTCATATCTTATGTCAGAGGCATGGGAATACTGGTGGTATTATTCTGATATTGTCCGTGATTGTGCTTGCTTCTTTTAACATCCATGAGCCTTTACCTGTGTCCCACTTGCTGGAGACTTCTGCTGAGATTACACTCATATTCAGGCAAATCAGTTTACACAGCTTCACAATATACATCCCACCCCAGTGGTATGAAATATCCCTGATAGATGTCCTCTGCATTATTCATACAAGGATGCTTATCTCACACAGACATCCTCTCCATTGTTATGCCACCTTGTGTGACAGTGACATAATACACTACAGTCATACTTTACCAGACTGATATACAATTGGGTTTGCTTCTATAACCATCTTCCATTGACAAGCCCTCATCTGCTGTACATTAGGTTGTTTCATCTGTCCTCTTTCCCGGTGTTCATTCCTACAATTCATCTGTGTGTTCCTATTCAATACACATGCTTCCCCTGAGTGTCTATTTTACATGGCAGTCCATATACCCTTACAGATCATTTACACAACTTCAGTACAGAATGCCAGAAATGGGATTTCACAATAATCTGCACTGTAGATACACTATAAAGAAAAAACTCCTTCAAAATTTCAGTACCTAAAAACACTACCAAAATTCGGAATGACAGCTCGGTAAAGGCAAGAAACTCAGGAAATGACTGTATTAGTGTAAAAAAAGCTCTTTAATGACAAACGCTTTCATCCATAGACTTCATAAGAACATACAAAACCATTTGTAAAAACCAATATATATACATCACAAATTTGTCCTCACCCATTACCTGACTAATTATTTAATTAAGTACAAACCAGCTTTCAAATTATTAACTACCTAATAAAAATACATAAAAAACTTTTGCTGCTAAAATCACTTCTTTTTTAAATGTAACTTTCTATGTTTTAAGAAACACTTAATATTGATCATTTCATTAAGTCCTGTTTTTTTATCAGCCTCTAATTTAATTTGCCAACTTGTCTCCCTCTGTTCCAAAAAGTTTTTAAAGTCTCTTCCCCTTAAATCAACCTTTCTTTTCTCAATAATGGAAAAAAGACATTTCTTACATTTCTTACATTCAACTATATGTTTATAAAGAGAACTATTAAGATCTTTCTTTTTGATGTTATAAACATGTTCTCTAATTCTTTCAAATAAGGCTCTAGTGGTTATTCCAACATAAAAAGCTGTGCATCCACTGCACACCCCAATGTATATAACTCCTTTAGTCCTACAATTAAAATAACTGCTACCTTTAATGTGTGTGAAAATGTCTCTAAAGACACAAAGGGGCCATCCAATATGAACCAGCAGAAACTGCAATCTCCATATTTGAAAATTCTCATGACCTTGCCATTATACACATTATCAAGAAGATAGTGGAATTATGATTTTGCAGCCACCCTTTTAGGTTGAAATTAGTTTTATAGACAAAATTGGGTTAAACCCTTACAGTTTTAAACAATTCACTATTTCCATGCAAAAATTTCCAGTTGTTATAAATAATTCTCTGTATGTCCATACAATCTGTCATATCTAAACTACAAGACAACCTTTTTCCATTGGCTGCAACATAGGTTCATAGGTAGATACTAGGCTATTGGCCCTAGGGCCTATATAAGCCTAGCCAAAAATGTACCCTGGCTTTCGCCACCCAAGAAAATTGTTTTCCTGTGCCCCTGTTGAGCAGAGCCACAGGAGTGATCCCTGGGGTGAATTTCCTATTTCCTATCCAATCATCAAGATTTTTCTTGAAAAGTGCTAATGAGGAGCTCTGTTTGACATAGATAGGTAGTCTGTTCCAGAGTATGGGAAGTCTCTGGGACAGGACTATATCCCTCCAGCATGTTCTGTTTATTGTGATGACAAGGTTTAGGTCCCTAGAGCATGCAGCTCAGAGGGATTGGGATTTCATTAAGTGGAGCATGTCCAACCGCTCTGGGTTTGACATAGCTTTGTATGTTAGGCAGAGATTGCCTCTGAGTAGGCGATATGCAACGGAGTAAAGCTGGAGGTTTTTGAGACAGTCTGCGTAGCGCATCTGTTTGAGGTCAGTAATCCTCTTTGTGAGGTATTTCTGTGGCCTTTCCAGTTCTGCGTAGTGCATCTGTTTGAGGCCAGTAATCCTCTTTGTGAGGTATTTCTGTGGCCTTTCCATTTGTTGTAGATGTCTTGTGAGGTACATATAAAAAGGGGCATTGTACTCTATAAGGAGTCTAATGAGTGATGAGTAGAGGGGGAACAATGACCTCTTTTTTTCTCAATGAGAAACCTTTTGTGATGAGGTGAGCCACATAGAAGGATTTCCTGACCACTGTGGTGATGTGATTATGAAAGGAGAGACTATTGTCCACCTGTGTCCCAAGGTCTCTTATCACATTTTCAGCATTAAGTAGACTACCAGCTATGTGGTAGTTCATGGGTACAGAGTTTTTACCAAAGGGGATGACAATACACTTTTTGGCAATGAGCTTGAGGCCATGGCTTTGACAGCAGGCATCTGTCTCAGTGAGGCCCTTTTGTAGTATGTCCACATCGTTAGGAGTTTCGATTATGGCTCCTAGTTTGCAGTCATCTGCAAACTTTGTTAGCCAAAGACCTTCTGTGTTAGCCTGTACTTCAGAGAAGTAGATACCAAACAGGAGAGGACCCAGGACTGAACCCTGTGGTACTCCACTTGTTACTGGTCTGAAGTTGCATTTGGAGTCTGCTACTTTCACAGTGTGGGTTCTGTCCATGAGCCAGTTGGCAACCCATCTTGTGACATAGGGATTTATACCTAGTTTAGTGAGTTTATCTATAATCCCAGAGTGGGAGATGGTGTTGAAAGCCTTGGCAAGATCTAGATAAGCTGTGTGAACCACCTTACCCTCATCTACGGCTTTGGTGACTGCTTCAAAGAAGTCAGTCAGGTTTAAGAGACATGACCTGCCTTTTACAAATCCGAACTGAGTAGGGTCCAGAGTTTGTAGATTACCAATGTCTTTATTTATGAGTTCCATGATGATATGTTCCATGGCCTTGCAGACCAGGCTTGTCAGGCTAATGGGGCAGTAGTTCCCGGGGTCCGTCATGGCTCCTCCTTTGTGGAGTGGGATAACCATTGCGGTGTGCCATTCAGTGGGCACAAAGCCTGAGGTAAGGCTATGATTGAACATGGTACCTAGGTAGGGTGCCAGTTCATTCTGTAGTTCGTGTAGAATGCAGCCTGGGATATTGTCAGATCCCATGGATGCTGTGTTCTTGGCTTTGGAGAGTGTGTTTTTACCTGTGCAGCCGTGATTACAGGAACTTTGCATTCTTCCGGTATAGAGATGGACCCTCTGGGGGGTGAGAGGGGGTAAAGTTAGCATGGAACCTATATGCCAGGATGTTGGCAATATCAGTTGGTTCTGTATATTTAGCGCCATTGTGCTGTATCCCAGAGCAGATCTGTGTGTTGCCATTGAGATTCTTGACATAGCTATAGAATGCTTTGTGGTTGTCTTTAGAGTCAGTGGCAATTTTGTTTTAGTAACTAGCTTTGGGGGATTTTATGAGGGATCTCAGCTTCTTACTGAGGTTGACCAGGGAGTTCCTCCAGTCATGGGATTTTACTCTTTTTTTGCAACAGTTTCTTTCTTCTGTTGTAGAGTTTGTTTATGGCAGAGGACCATCAGATTGGCTTCCTTTTTCTGGAGGATAGCATCTTGGTATTATTAGAGATAGCATGATCCATGCACTCGTGTAAGTGCTTATAAAGTGCATTTGTGTAGGATTCAGCAGTCGTACCTCTATTGTCCATCTGCATGGGTGTCATGAAGTTTGCCACTTCTGTCTTAAGAAGTATGAAGTTGGCTTTAGAGAAGTTTTTTTACAGTGGTTTCCCTAACTGGGGGTGGGGGTGGGATGTGGATGTCTAGGGTGATTAGCTTGTGGTCGGATCTGACCAACGAGGAATTGACCTCTGGTGTGGAACACCAGTTGCCCATGTTGGTAATGACCAGGTCTAGGACATTGCTGCCCCTGGTGGGGGTGTGAATAAGTTGATCCAAGGCATTGGAATTTATGAATTCCAGAAAACGTTGAGCAAAAGAGTTGGTACATGAGTAGTTTTCCCAGTTAATGTTGGGGTAGTTGAAATCACCCATTATTACAGTGTTGGGTTGTACCCTAATACTTTCCAGTGTATCCAGAAATGAGGAATGGGGATCCTGGGGCATGGTGGGGGGTCTGTAGCAAACTACAATTTGGATTGTGGTCTTGCCCAGAGTTAGTTGCACTTGGATAATCTCAGATGCATTATGCTGTGCAACTAGCATGGAGGTGTGGATATCCTTAATGAATATGGACACACCTCCACCTTTAGTGCTTCATTCCGAGTTAGGTGGCCGAAAGGTGTGGTATGAATTATAGTCTGGTAATGCAGGGGTGCTCTCTGGAGATTTGAACCAGGTCTCTGTCACTGCACAGGTGTCAATGTTCTCCATTTTAAGGAGTGCCTCGAGTGAGTGCATTTTGAGGTTTAGACTTCTAGCATTGAGTAGCATTCCTCTCAGATTTTGCTTGCTTATACCTGTTATGGTGGTGAATTTGTTATTTGAACCTTGCCTGAAAAAGGCACTATAGGGGTGGCAAAAGCCTTAGCCAGTATCTGAAATCCCAAGGGTGACAGGTGCAGGCCATCCCTGGCAAAGCATCGTGGTCTATCAATCATGCTGTCCCAGGCAGACAAATACTGGATCCCCTTAGAATGACACCAGAAGCTTAGCCAATTGTTGAAGTCAGTCATTTTGTCCTTGTACTGTGGTATCATTCTGGGTGATGGCAGGTTGCTACTCAGGGCTAGGGTCATACCTGCCTGGGCTACAAGATCAGAGAGCACCTCCATGTCTCTTTTCATGTAGTCCAGGGAGGTGTGTCTCAGGTCATTCACAGCAACATGAACAATGACAGTGTCATATTTGTACTTGTTGTGGAGTGACCTGAGTGCATGCATTATGTGGTGGATCCTGGCACCTGACAAGCAGCTGACAGTAACTTTCTCCTTGTTTAGCCTGGTGAGTTTAACATCAGTGTGCCTGACTATAGAGTCACCTATGACTAGAGTGTTGGGTACGTTGTTATGCCTTATGGGCTGTGGTTCAGTGGCACACTGAGTTTGTGGGCTATGTGTCATTTGGGTTGTGTTGGGGGTGGAGTTTGCTTGCTTTTCTGCTTTGGAGGTCCCTGATGCTTGGGCAGGTTTTTATTGAGAGCCTCCGCGAATGTTGGTGTGTGTTTTGTGTTTCTATGTGTGTGTTTTAGTGGTGTAGGTTTTGAGGGACTATGTGATGAGTGTGGTGTGGTGCAAGTGTTTACCTTCTCCTCTTGACTGTCTAGTCCAGTCTTAGGTGAAGAGAGCTTTGCTTCCAGTTTGGCTATATAAGTGCATCTCTCACAGGTTGTAGTGTTGGGTGGTAGGAGGAGAGGGTTGTCTGTGTAAATGAGGCAATTGCTGCATTGCCCCAAGATGCCCATATTCATCAGGTAGACAGGAGAAATCACCGGGATATGACCCTTAGACATGCCTGGATAGGTGCTTATTTATTAAGTAATAAAAACTGCTTTCCTCTAGACAAGTGAGGAAAGTTGAGTGCTGTAGTAATTTGCAGCTTATTTAGTGCTTACAACAAGTTCTGAACAAGTGATGAGTTCAAAGAAACAGATTTGAGTGCTGAAACTAGAAAACTGGCTAGTTTTAAGAAACAAAATTAAGTTAGAACGCTTCCCTCCAACACAGAAAGGCTTGGGGGCTCAGAAGCCTACGAACAGTCTAGGCCACTTACAAGAAAGGCAGGAAACAAGCTTAATTTTTTTTTCTTTCCCAGATGCTCTCTTTGTACAAAGTAGGAGTGCCTGAAATCAGAATATGATCTCACTGCACTCAGTTCAGTAAGCAAATGAGATGGGCCCAGAAGGAGTATCCAAACACAAATTTACAAGAGGGGTGGGTAGTTTCAAAGCCACCAAGATTAATACCAAAACAAAAACAGTGGGGGTGGGTGAGGAACTAACTGAAAAAACAGACTCAAAACTTCCAGTTCAGTTAATATTCAATGCAACATAAATAAATCAATTAAAATGCTGTATTATTTGAAAAAAGTGCAGATAAAAGGTACTTAAATTATCTTATATGTCCAGGTGAATGCAGCTAGATCTTAGCCAGCCAAAGTTGAGGTTTTAAGCAGAAAATATTCCAAAATGTACCACTTAAATTGGCAGTGACAGGATATCAATGAATGAGACTACCCCCGCCTGCAATTACTAACAGGCAATAAAAATCTAGCAAGCACTAGCTGAAAAAACGGAGTCAAATCTTCCAGTGCAGTTAATATTCAGTGCAACACAAATAAATCAATTAAAATGCTGTATTATTTGAAAAAAGTGCAGATAAAAGGTACTTAAATTCTCTTATACATCCAGTTGAATACAGCAAGATCTTAGCGAGCCAAAGCTGAGGTTTTAAGCAGAAAATATTCCAAAATGTACCACTTAAATAGGCAGTGACAGGATATCAATGAATGAGACTACCCCAGCCTGCAATTACTAACAGGCAATAAAAATGTAGCAAGCACTAACTGAAAAAACAGAGTCAAAACTTCCACAATTATTATTTATATAACATTGAAAGCCAATTTTTAAAATGGGGATAATGGGTGCACTGTTTATTAAGTATATCTTCCTTTAAATCAATTAAATGTTTTCTGTCATACCCCCTTTCCACAAATAACTCTATGATGAAACTAAATTCCTTACTTAATGTTTCATCATTACCAGTCATTCTGCTGGCCTTTATTAATTGTCCTTTGGGTATGTTTTTCTTAATAAAGTGTGGATGATTGTTATTATAATAGGTACCCATTGGTGAAAGTGTTTTTCCTGTATATACTACTTTCAAAAGTTTTGAAATATTTTTCCATTCTAGATGTACATCCAAAAAATTAGCATTTGCCCCACAGTCACCTAGTACAAACTTTAAAAATTCGGAATTGGATTGATGTACTCAAACTAGTTCTTCAGCTGTGTTTCTATTGCCTTCTATAATGAAAAACAAATTGTCTACAAATCTTTTGTAAAAATAAATATTATAATGTTCTCTGGCAACTTCTAAAACCAAAGTCTCTCACCAGTCCATAACAATATTTGCATATGATGGGCCTGCTGGGGAATCCATGACAACTCCTTTCTTTTGTTTATAATACTTCTTATTAAATAAGAAATAATTATTTGTCAACATTATTTCCAGTAGATCACAATAAAAATTAATTTTATGGCTGGGGAAGGCAGTATATTTATTCAAAATTTCACTGACATAACTCACACCTAATTCATAGGAACGGATGTAAGAAGTAGTCACATCAAAAACATAACGTGTTTTTCATTATTAAACTCAAATCCAAGTAAAAATTCTCTAGCATTATTGAGAAAGTCCCATGAGTCTTTTAAAAAAGAATTCATGTTTTGCATCATGGTGTTTAAAAGGGAATCAATAAACAATGAAATACCTTCAGTTACACAATTGGCGGAGGACACAATTGGTCTAAAAGGGGAGTTCCTCAAGTCCTTGCATATTTTTGGAATACCAATAAGGTTCCAACCTTGGGTTTTTCTACTAAACAAAAATTACACATAACTGCATCCAAGTTGCCATTCATCAAAGTGTTTGTCATTAAAAAGTTTTTTACACTATTACAGTCATTTCCTAAGTTTCTTGCCTTTATTGAGCCATCTTTCCAAATTTTTGATTGTAGATACATTGTCATGTACTGTGTTTGGACCATATACTTAACTATCATACCTCTCAACTGTCCAGATTTTCACAGAATACCCAGTTTTGGCCTTATATATGTCTTTAGATGTGTTCCCTATCAATGCTGTGTTTTTTCTGCCATATCACTGGGATGATCTCAGGACTGATGTGACTCAATAATTACACACATTTGAGTTTCAGACTTCAAATCCTTCAGAACATGTATCTTAACACAAACCCCTGGTTATTCTAGCACATTTCTAAAAAGCAAATATGTCAAATATGTCCCTATTTCTGGGTCATTGTTCCCCCATTATGCTGGCCTTTGTCCAGATATCTTGCACTAAGAAATTGAGAGATATCTGCTAAGTGCTGGTGATCAGTGTGGCATTCTGTGCAAAACTGTGGGCCTTCAGTGCTCTGATATGAACAGCATTGCTATCTGTGTTTGCTTACGTGGGTTCCTGGCTGGCAACACTGTTTCCAGCCACAAAACCTCACTTATTTATGTTTAAATGCAGTGCGTGACATGAATATGCAATGAGTACTGCTGTTCACCGCACATCACTGCACACACATGTAAACTCCACGTAGGCTTCGCGTGAAACCTTCCCAGAGTTTACTGAATCCCAGGGACTGTTTTAAACTGTTTGTAGGAAGGAAGGGATAGCTCATAGATGAATATTTACTTTGATTTATATTGTGTTGTTTTACCTTTAACTTTCACTATTAGTTGTTAGAAAGGGATAGGTTTTAGAAAGGCAAACTCTAGCCATCCCACTAGGTCAAGTCAGCTATAAATTCACACAGACTGCAGAAAGGACAATCAAGAGCTTATCTAAACAATCCCGTCTTGGTTTGTGATTTATTGATCTTTACTGTTAATAATAGGTATGACTGCGAGCAATGTAAAGGATTTCCAGCGTCTGTGTGGCTTTCACAGCTTGTACTGTCAGAGCAACAACTTTACTGTACTTAATTTAATATTTAGCGGTATAGTGTTTGTGTGACTTTTCTCTTATAAGTTGATTTAAGTTCTCTCTGAATTCTGTGGTGACTGATTTTGATCTTTTCTTTTAGAATTTTGTATTAATTTGCAGCTGAATATGGATTCCTTTAATGAGTATGCAATTAATGATTTGCTAAAGCACACGTATCTTGTACAGTGCAATAAATGATATGAATATTTAAAGGTAACACCTGATAACTCTGGTGATCTGTGTTCCTCATATCAAAAGTGAGATGATTTGTTTAGCATTATTAGTAGTACATCTAGACTTACTGATGACGGTTGCACTTGTGCAATTGGCACAGCTTGGAGAACTGCTGTTTCACATATTAATGACTGGACTGATGAAACAAACAATATTAGACAAAGACCAAATAGAACACATTTAGGAAAGGATATGTCTATTGTCTGCAAAGATCAGTCAACCCCAGTGAAACAAGATAATGTCACTGACAACTTTGGAATTCTGGATAAATGTATTCAGCAATCTGAGGATTCAGACTGTATAGAAGGAAGTAAAAAAAGAAAAGAAGAAGTTGACAACAAATAAAGCAAAAAAAAAAAAAAAAAGAAGAAACTGATAAATGTCTGTAAAGAAAATACATGCTAAAATGGATAATCCTTTGTTATGTAACACACAGATTGCATGGAATGATACCATTTTTCTATCAGAAGACCTTCATTATATAGAAAAAGGCACCATTTTCCAAAAGAGAAAGTAGAAAAAAGAGGCAAGGCAGTTTAAAAGGAAGAAAACAAAATTGAACATGGAAGGACTGAAGAACATTACTATACAAAAAAGAGGAGAAAGGCAGATGTTGACAACATGGCTCAAGCTGTGGATGTACAAAGCCAGCTGGATGACAATTGTATGCTTACAAATGTAATAAGCAATAAAAACAGTGAAATTAATAAAGTTAATGATGATGAAGATCATTCCTTTGTAACAATTGATAGAACAGATATTATTGAATTAGAAATGATAGATTCTTCAGATTTGGTCAGAAAAAATATTCTTGTAACTGGAGATTCAATTATTAGAGGAATTGATACTTACATTTACAGAGAAGCTAATGCACATTGAATAGTTGTATGCTTGCCAGGAGCAAAACTAGAGGATGTGAGACAGGCTTTAGAATGTCAGTAAGGAAAAGATGGATCTGTTTTATTTCTATTTATACAAATTAACTCACCCACAAGGACTCTCTGACTGTTAGTAGGGAACCTACAGCCCACCTAGATAGCATAGCTTGTAACATAAAGAGATGGGAGTCATGTCACCGTGAATTAAAAGATTTTTTGGGTAAAATATCTACATGAAAAAATGTCTCTTTTTAAAAAATGGAAATGCATGGAGTATCTGAGCCTAATTTTGGGCACACATCTGTTCAGCTAGCACTTGTCAATATCAGGAAAGAGAATTTTTGCAGCAGATATTTTGTAATATTCGACAAACACAAGACGTCTTTTGCCAAGTCAAAAATTTAACACTTCACAGATTGCAAAATTTGATGCATCTCTGATGGTTGTTAATGCTAAAAGCATTAATACTAAAGTTTGTTTACTGGAAAATTTGCTATGTTCCCACAAGATTGATGTTATTATCTGTAAAACATGGTTAAAGAACAATGACTTAAAACCAGTTCTATCAGGGTATAAATGTTTTTACTGCAATAGACATTCTAACAAAAAAATCAGGTAAAGGTGCTATGATAGGGATTAAAATAGTTATGAGACCTGTGATTATTATATGTTTAATGATAACATCAATACTATAAACTGTAACTGTATAACCATGGAACATCTAAGAATTGTTGGGAGTGTATAGACCACCAAAATCAAGAGCTAATGTCCTAAAAGAATTCATACATTTCTTGCCTGAAACACAAAAAGAAAGAATAATAATAACTGGGGACTAAAATATGCCAGAAATACCCTGGAATAATATTGATTCAACAACATTAGTAAATAAATTATTCACAGTGAATGTTCAGAAGCAACAATTCCTTCAGACTGCAAAGAAGCCTAACAGGGAATGGATCCTACTAGACATTGTTTGTGTTCCTAAAAAATTACTGTTACTTCTTGTCAGGTTTTACTACCATTGATGTGCAGTGATCATGGGATTATTAAGCAATAACCAACAAATGGGTGTGGGTATATTGAGGATTTACCCATGGGTAGTAGGGTTTGGTCATGAGGGAGAAGCCAGAGTGATTAAATGAAGCCAACTGTGGGTAAATCCTCATATATTCACACTCGAGAGTTAGTTATTACTATTATACAATGACATTATTTAAGAAATAAATTGCTTATTTTCCTTAAATAATATCTTTGTATAACAGTGCTACATTGTTCCTCTGTGTTGTTTCTTCATTATTCTATGTTTGTTGATGAACTGCACATATGTATGGGACTTACATTCCCATGCTTGCACAGTACATCAGTGCTGTTGAAAATAAGCAATGGAGACGGGAGGATCTCCACTGATTTTTTTTAACTATAAAAGTTGGACAGTTTACAGGTATGAGAGAGAGGCAGGGCAGTAATACAAGGAAAATCAGGTGCATTTCTTTAGTCTTGCAGGACATATCCTATTTTCCTTGTATTTGCTCTCCCCTCTGTACAGATCTCTGAACCTCTTAGCTCAGGCGATGTGGACAAAGCCTTAAATAGCAGACAACAAAGGCCCCATAATAGGAACTGATCGTAAATGTTGCTCTTACAAACTTAGAAAGCTACTAGAATAACACGATTTGTGTTATTGTGCATTGTCTGAAAGATATGAAGTCTGAAACTGAAATGGGCACCATTATTTAGTGACTTCACTCCTCAGTGATTTGTCGTAAAATCATAAATGTTATGATGAACAGACCAAAAATATGAGGCAGAAATCTGAACATTCTGTGAAAATCTGAGCAGTTAAGAAATATGGCCTTGTAGCATATACTAATAAAAGAAAGTCTGGTTGCTCAGTACTACTTCAGTGACCAGACTTTTGCTATTGGTATATTCCTGATTTACTACAGGCACCCTGGTTGGGCTGACCAATCAGCCTGCACATTTTTGAACAGTAATGAGCTATCATAATAAAGGTTAATTTGTTGCCAGATATTTCTATATAATAAATCAATCTGTCAATGTCTGATGAAGTTTACTATTGTAGTAAATGAAAAGCACTTAACATAAGATACGTCTCTTTCTTTATTCCATTACCAGCATTGATTTATTATATAGTGGTTCGTGAATCATTTATTATTTTTTTGCTATATATTTCTGCCAAACTGAAATCTAAACCAATGCACAGAAGATTAATAACAGATTATATGGAAGCAAAACAGTCACTAAATAAAACTAATTGGAGTGATGTTTTCAGTGGGAAAACTGAAGGAATGTAGAAAGTTTTGAAAGAGAAATTGCTTGAATGCAAAAAATAAAAAAAAAATGTTTAACATCAGGCTCTAGGCACACAACATCACGAGGACATATTTCCACAAGAACAAGATATTTGATTAAGGTGAGAGATACAAAAAATAGGAAACTGAAAAGAGGTTGAACTACAACTTTGAAAACTGAAATAAACAAGCTGGACAAACAAATTAAGTATAGTGTGACACAAGATCAAGAAAATTTTGAAGAACATTTATATAAAGATATTGAGCTTAATAGGAAACCATTGTATAGATACATAAGATGTGGAAGAAGTAAATACATACTAACTGATAATCTGTTTGTAGGTTCTAAAATTTATTTTCAGACACAACAAATTATAGATATATCTCCAAAATCTTATGCAAAACAGTTTGGCAAAACAAAGGGGTGATAGGTTGTCCCACTGACATCCAGGTAACATCAAAGAGTGAAATCAAATTAGATTATATTGAACAAGAATGATGCAAACTGAATCCAAATTAAGCACAGGGAGGAGACAGAATTAGTAATAATGACCTGAGAATACTTCATTAAAAACTTACAGTACTATTATATATATTATTTATTAGGTTGTATAAATATGGGACGAGTACTCATGATTGGAGACATGCACTTATTATACCAGTTGTGACACCCTACCACTGAATCAGTAATCAAGGAGCCTCAATCCTCACCACTAGCACCAGTGGGGGACAAAAACTGAGAGGATGACAAGGTACACACAGTATTTTCAGATGTAGCTCTCTGCATCGTGCAATTTACCTTAAGAGCACACAGAGCCGACAGTCAGTCCGGGGCTGGTTTCTCCCTCTTTCTCCAGATCCCCAATAAGACTCCCCACTGGCACAGATATAGAGTTGAGTCCTTAGCCAGGGTTGCAAGCCAAGTCATCCAACACTATCTCTCTGTCCAATCAGTGCTTCATGTCTCTGCCCAAGTAGGTGACATGCACACTCCTGGAGATTTGTTTTACACACACACACACACACACACACACACACACACACACACACACACACACACACTTGAGAAAGGCTGACACAGGATTACTAGCTATACCCCCTTCTGCCCAGACTATAAGAAACGTATCACTGCCACCAAAGCACCTTATCAGCTACTTTACGGCCCTTAACAAAGGGTGTCCAATCTTACTGTGTAATGTTACTATTAATACAAAGGGTAGTTTGACCAAGAGCAAGTCTATTAGGAGTGGCCTACACAGTGTCACAAAATAAATATTCAAGTACTCTCAGAACTTAAATATCTCTACACAGATTAGCCACAATGAAAGGCTTAAATGTATTTAATAGTAAATAAGCAAAGAGCAAGACAATACTAAATATATATTTACAGTGGCATCAGAGTTCAAAATCACAGGAAATATTTAAGACAACATTGCAGGACAGTCTCAAATAAATAAAGAAAAACATCTAAATTAAGCTTTGCTATATTCCTGACTATATCTAAGAGAGTTACTGTTCCCTAGAAATTTACTTCATCAGAGCATGGCAAATTTGAGGTGAATGGGTCTTTTTGTCAGGTCCAAAGACTCACGCCAATTTTTCAAGTGACCCTTGAGAAACATTGCTTGAGAGGGATGAGTCTATCTGGGAATACATTACCCCATTCCATGTCTCAAGATCCCAGCTGCCTTGCCATTGCTGACTCCAGTATAGTGCTGTACTGTCCTATCATATGCCTGCAACTCTAGGCTCCACCATAGTAATTTAGGATTGTGTTGGCTGGTTCCCTGTAACTTTAGATCCCCCTCTGACTCCTCCTGCTTTCTACTGCAAATACTAAGCATCAGGGCCTTCCTATCCTGGTAAGGTTTCATGGTGCTAGCATGATACAATTTGTGCCCCTGCCTTCTGCCTAGGAGTTCTACCATGTAGTTAACAACACTGACCTTCCTTACCATGTTGAAAGGTCCCTCTAAAGCTGCTTGCAGCTCGTTGTGCCTGACAGGAATGAGAACCATAACCTGCTGCCTTACAGCATACTCTCTGGCTCAAGCATTCCTGTCATGCCAGACCTTTTTCTGCTGTTGGCCTTCGGCCAGGTTCTCCTGGGCCAAGCCCATGAGTTCCCTGAGCCTTGTCCTACGATTTAGGACATATGCCACAACAGACTCCTTGTGAGATTCATACTCACCCTCCCACTCATCTTGAATCATATCTACAGGTTCCCTCACCCTATGCCCATACAGCAACTCAAATGATGAAAAACCTGTGGATTCCTGGGGCACATCTCTGTAAGCAAACAACAGATGGGACAAATATTTGTTCCACTCCCTCTTAAACTGGCCTGCAAATGTCTGTAACAAGGTCTTTAGAGTACAGTTTAACCTCTCCACCAGCCCATTAGTCTGGGGGTGGTAGGGGTGGTCTTTAGGTGCTTCACCCCACAGCACTCCCACAGACAAGCCAGCAGGTCTGACATGAAATTGACACCTCTTTCAGTCAGTATTTCTTTTGAGAAACCTACGCTGCTGAAAATCTCTAACAAAGCATTTGCCATCTTTTCTGCCTCCATGGAGGACAGAGCCACCACCTCAGAATATCTGGTAGCATATCTGCTACCACTAGAATATACTGCTTCCCTGTGAAACTTGGGGTACTCAGACATCCCACAGTATCCATAACCACCCTCTGAAATGGGTCCTGTATCACAGGCAAAGGCACCAAAGGAGCTTTCACCTTGTCTCCTGGTTTGCCTACCTTTTGGCACTGCTCACAGGTCCTGCAGTACTCTGTTACATCTCTGAAAATCCCAAGCCAATAAAAGTTATGCATATGTCTCTTTGTAGGCTTTATACCCATATAACCTGCAAAGGAAATGTCATTGGCTATGGATAGAAGTGCCAGATGGTAGGCTCTCGAGCACTACCAACTGCTGTATTCTCTCACCCTCTAGCATTCCCTCCCTTTGTCCCAGTATACAGATTCCCCCTTTCCTTGAGAATCAGGTGGTTCACTAGCTACCTCCTTCTAGCCTTGTAATGTAGGGTCTGAGAGCTGAGCCTGTCTCAACTATCTCTTTCTAACCCTTTTCAGCTCCCCTTCCACAGGATGTCTGGTTCCTCTGACAGTGGTATCTCACTGTCAACTTGGGCACTGCTACTCACCTCTGCCCTTTGCAGTTACTCTGTCCAAGGGAGCATCAGTAACCACCAGCAGTTGTGGCTCACCTTCAGTCTCACTGCTACAGTGTAGTGCCCTCTCTGAAGTAACCACAACACCAATCCTGGTATCAAGTGTGTGGTCTGTCTGGGTCCTCCCAGGCTACCAGAACCATATATTTGTCTCCAAGCCTGACTGCATGTCACAGTATGCACACAAGGTACTGCATTATCAAAATAATTCCCTATCAGGACATCTGCAGTGATATCCTCAAGCAAACCTGCTAGCTTGCTTCCTTTTCCACCTTCTCAGTCAAGGTGAACACTATCCAAAGGAATTTGGAATTGGGTCCCTCCTAAAGCTCTGACTGGAGTAGACTGCCCAAGCAAGTAGTGCTCCTCTTTAACCATTGCAGGCTTCACAATGGTTAGGTCAGAGGCTGTGTCTCTCTTCGCAGTGGCCTGTTTCCCATCTATACTAAGATAGGATATAAGCTCTTGTGCTAGTTTGGTACCCTTGTTGGCTCCAGACAACTTACAGTTGGCATTCTGTTATTACCATTTACTGACTTTCTGTTATTCCCACTTGCTAGCTCCCACACATTTTGTTCCCCACCTTTCCTCTGTGGAGATCAATATGCTACATGGCCCCACTGGTCACATTTAAAACATTTAACCCTTGATCCTGGCCATGTGCCTGAACTAGTGGCTTACTTTGCTACTGGCAGACTCTGTTGGGGTGGTTTAAGCTGACCACCAGGGTTCCCTTAGACCCATGTGCAGTACTGGATACCCCTTTCCTGTGCAGTGATGCCCTCCTTGCTAGGTATAGGTCTCCCTTTTTCCCCAACTCATCTGCAGTACTACATTCCCTATCTGCTAACCACATTCTCATGTCCTCAGGCAAGGTGCTAAGGTCTTGTTCCCTCACCAAAAGGTCTGCCAGCACTTCAAAAGTGGTGACCTGACAGCCACTCACCCACCTATGAAAATAAGTGCTTAACCCAGCAATATAGTCACACACACTTTCAGCTGCCTTGCTTCTATGCTCAAGAAATTGTTTTCTATAAGCCTCAGGTGTTAACTTAAAACTCTCTAATAAACAAATTTTAACAGTATTATGAATTTAAACAATCAGTATCAGACAATTTAGAAATATCAATTACAACTTTACCATGGAGTAAGCGGGTCAGGAACCATACCCAGAGCCCTTGATCAACATTATACTGTTTACAAACCCTTTTAAACATATGAACAAAACTATAAAAATTCTCACACTCTGTAAATTGTGGAAGAATTTTCCTGACCTTTATTGCTTCTGGGGTTCAGTTATTCACTTCCCCGTTACCTCCATGACCCTGGCAAAGAGTCAGCATCGCCTTTTCATGTTGCCTCAGCCTCTCATTTTCTTCAGCTTCCAGATATCTCAGTCTCTCTGCTGCTTCTAATTCCATTTGTTTCTCCTACCACAGTTTCTCTGCTGATGCTAGTTCCAAACTTTTGGATACCAGCTCAAGTCTCTTTATCTCCAGAGGGATTTTTAAGTCCTCTGAGGCAAAGTTGAACTGCCCATTTTCTGAGAGTTGTACATCCCCAAGGCCAGTCTGATGGTCTTCCTGGTTGCTGGTCTGTGATGCAGCTGTGTCTAAGGCTGCAATCTTTTCTGCTTTATTTAGGTTGGCATGCCCCAGTCTTTTGGCTTGGAACATCTTAGCCAACTGGCTCCTTGTCAACTGCCATACTCCTCTACTGACATGCTTGCCTGTTCTCCCTGACTAACTAAGCTAACAAAAAATAAATAAAACTATTGTGATGTGAAATTCTAAATGTTGACTGTGTGGCTGCTTGAGAATACAAACACCTTCTTTAGTGACCACTGTTTACAGGCTACAGGAGTTCAATATCCACATCACTGAATCCCATGTGATGATCCCACCACTACCAACTAATAAATGTGATGCCCCACCACAGAACCAGTAATCAGGGAGCCTGAATCCTCACCACTGACTGCAGTGGGGGACATACACTGGGAGGATGACAAGGTACACACATGGTATTTCCAGATGCAGCTCTCTGCATCAAGTGCAATTTCCCTTATGAGTACACAAAGACCACAGTCAGTCCGGGGCTGGTTTCTTCCTCTTTCTCCAGATCCTCAATAAAACTCCTCACTGGCACAGCTATATAGTTGAGGCCTTAGCCAGGGTTCCAAGCCAAGTCCTCCAACACTCTTTCTATCCAACCAGTGCTTCATGTCTCTGCCCAAGTAACTGACACACACACTCCTGGAGATTTGTTTTACACACACACAGACTTAGGAAAGGCTGGCACAGGTTTACTAGCTATGCCCCCTTCTGCCCAGACTATAAGGGAGTTATCACTGCCACCAGAACCCCTTATCATCTACTTTAAGGCCTGTAACAAAGGGTGCCCAATCTTACTGTGTACTGTTACCATTACTACAAAGGGTAGTTTGACCAAGAGCAAGGCTATTAGGAGTGGCCTACACAGTGTCACCAAATAAAGTAAGTACTCTCAGAACTTAAATATCTCTACACAGATCAACCACAATGAAAGTTTTAAATGTATTTAATAGTAAATAATCAAAGAACATGACAATACTAAATATATATTTTCAGTGACATCAGAGTTCAAAATCACAGGACATATTTAAAACAACTTTGCAGAACAGTCTCAAATAAATAAAGAAAAGCATCTGAATTAATATTTGCTATATTCTTAACTATATCTAAGAGAGTTACTATTCCCTAGAAACTTTCTTCATCAGAGCAAGGCAAGTGTGTGGTGAATGGGTCTTCTTGTCAGGTCCAAAACAGAATACAGAATGCTGTCTCTCACTAAGAGACTTCCCAGATTAATATCTCAAATATTACTGCTGGGATAACTTGCAGAATGGCATCATTGCTTGTCATCTGACTCCTGGTTCCCAGGCCCAAAATAACCATTGATGGCAGCTGGTAGCATTTAGCATCTACCTATGAAAATACATAGACCTCTGATCTTGTAAAAATGCTTGAAGTGTTAAAACAATTGCAACCCTTCACTTTTCAAAATTAATAATTATTTCACCTTAAATACAAAAGAAAAAACTCCCCAGTATAGTAATTGTGTCTGTTGCTGCACTAAAACTGAAAGATAACATATTTTTATGACCTGGCCATAAAGTAATTTAATGTCAGTTATTTTTCCGAAGTTAACCACCTGTTTTTCAGTTTCCACTGTTAAAATATACATTTAAACAGTTACAATAGTTCATGTACATTTCTGTTCTTTCCCAGTAGGGTAAACTGTGAATACATTTCAAGCACAAGCACTCTACAAAATATCTCTTCAGCACACATTTGTACAAACCATCTTATATGGCATACAGTTCTAATACATTTGTAACACAAGTATCTTATATAAATCTTGTTGATATTCACAAATTACATATAATTATTTACAAAATTCTAGATAGCTGGGCTGGCAGTATCCCCCTTTGTCACATTTCTATATAAATCGTGTTGATATTCACAAATGATCAATAATTATTTACAAAATTCCAGACAGCTGTACTGACCATATCTCTCTTTGTCACACTTCTATATAAATTATTTTGATACTCACAAATGACATATAATTATTTACAAAATTCCAGATCTCTGGGCTGGCAGTATCCCCCTTTGTCACACCTGTCTTTAAGGGAAAGGGGAGTAGGACAATCCCTGATTCATACAGACCCTTAAGTCTACTTTCATTCTGTTGGAAAATAATGGATAAGCTAATATTGGATAAGTTATTGTCAGAACTGGAGAGATTGGGACTTAAAACCATATATCAGCTCACATATGTTGAAAATAGATCTATTACCACCTGTAACATGATGTTCTATAACAATATAATAACAGCTATGAATGAAAAATTGTGCTGTGATGTAATTTATATAGATTTAACTTCAACATTTGACAGGGTCATACACAAAACACTGATCAATAAATTAGAACAACTAGGTATCATGTACTCTTGATAAGATGGATACCTGCATGGCTTACAAATAGGACATGGCAAGTATCATGCAGACTTGGACAGGTGAAATTCTTGGTTATAATCAGGGTGTCCCACATGGCTGTATCCTAGGCCTAAACTTGGTTGGATTGTATCTTTCAGATCTAACATTTTCATCTGAAGTGTTCTACAGTCTGTATGCAAATTACTTTAAATTGGATAAACTGATTACACATTACAGATAGACTATGTCTGTAAAAGAACTTGATAAAATTGACCATTTGGGCACAGAAGAATAATATGTTGATACATATATCAAAACTAAGCATATGAGATATGTGAGACATAAATTAAAAGGTGAATATTTAATATAGCATGCAATGATTGAAATTGTGGCTTCATTTAAGGACCTAGGTGTATGGCTGGATCTAGCTTTGAGTTTTTCTAATTATGTCAACCAATACGTTTATGACAGTTATAGAACTATAGGTTGAATACAAATATTTATAAAGTCTAGGAAATTAGTAATGATGAAGTGATTGTTTGTTAGTTACATCAGAGTAAAAATATAGAACGCTTATAAGAAAACAAGCATGAGTAAACTGGAAAGAATACAGTGGAAATGCACTAAAGGCATCCATGGATGTGAAAATTTAGATTATTGTGAAAGACTAAATTATTTGAACGTTTACAGTGTTTCAAATAGATATTTAAGAGAAGAACCTATATAGGTATATACAGCATTTATAGACAACTACCTCTGGGAAATTTTGGGGTTAACAAAAAGTAGCAGAGACCATCAGACAAACGATGTGGAATATTCTATATGAATGAAAAGTGTACTAATCAGTCCAAAGTCAAAAGTACTAGAATCTATCTCCTTTTACATCACATATCTAGCATCTTTCATTTTATAAAGTACTATACTCACTATCACATTCATTACTAAGGTAAACAATACTCCACTCATTGGACACCCTTGTCTTGTACCACACTTCATAGATATTTCTTCTCTCAGCCATCCATTCACTACCACTCTCTCTCTATTATTTTTATACACACTGACATACAAACTCTCCTAATTTTATTACCTATTCTATACTTCCATATAACATCCCATAAAACATCATGCTCTATTCCTTCACATGCTCCCACCTAAAACTCCCACACTACTAACTCCACACCTAAATCATCATTTCTTTGCCTACTTTAACTTAATTCAGAGATCTTGCTCAGAACACCTTTTTATAAATCTTTTGCATGCATGTCTCTGGCCTACCTTACTCATATTCTCAGACTTTCATTGTTTGTTTTTCCTATCCATTGTACCCATAATATTGTTTTCCTTTGTAATATTGTTAATTTGTCTCTATTCATATGTATTTGCATGTCTGTTTGGGGCTTTTCCCCTCGGGTCTCCACTGAAAAAGGGTAATTCTTACCCAGCTGGACCAACCCGGTTAACAAATGCAAATAAATAAATAAATATTGTATCCAGTGCTTTATTAATATTGCCTACCATAAGTTTCATATCCTCTCTTTTTCTAATAATATTATCCACATTGTTTCTCATAATTTTAATAATTTTTGACATCCCTTCCCTTTACACAATATATACTTTCTTCCATAATATCCCTCATCCTACCCTCCCTATAATTTGTGTTATTTGATGTGATTGGCTGGCATTTTTTTGTTTCTTTTCTTTACTCCTTCTTCCATATAAATCCTACTACATAATACTTCATAAATAAAACCTTATTTTAACAATTCATTCAGAACATTTGCAAAATTTTGTCATTCCATTAAATTCTTATATATTCCATGTACTATCCATCAGGACCTGAAACTGAATCTACATGTATTTTCCTAGTACCTTATCCACCTTACTAATGGTAATTTATTTTTCAAATTCTTCCTTAACTTGTTCTGATTTGTTTAATTCCCATGCTCTCTTACTTTCCTTCTTATTGCTCTTATATATATATATATATATATATATATATATATATATATATATATATATATATATATATATATATATATCTTCCACATGCTGTAAAACAATACTCATATTTTGTTCTCATGATCTTTTTACTTTTCCTTTTATATTTTTAACATCCTTCATTATATTAAAGTTGTCCTTTACTATTTTACTTAGATATGCAGACATCTCCTCCCTTCTCCATTGTAAATAATATTTCTGCTTAAATAATAAAGCCTTCAATTTTTCTTGATTTATTTTATATATTTCTTTCTCATATCATGATATTCTCTTGTATTATTCTCTAATACATCCCTATTCATTTTTAAACACTTTACTTTTCTTCCTGTCTTACACCATCCTGCCATTGGAAAAAAATAAATTTCTTATATTCCTCTTTTTAAAACTTAATCCACCATTCAGAACATTTTTTATAAAAATCCCCCATATGATCCCTCCATAACTGTAATATATTCTGTTGCCCAGTTTCATTCCATAATTTCTCATCTAACCTTTTGATTCCCTTTCTTATTCTAATATATTCCTTTTTTACATCACTTCTATCTATACTTCTAGATGGTCTGATAAATGGGTTACTACTGCATCACTTTATGCTATACTCAGACCTCCTGATAATATAAAAATAATCAATTTCAGATCCATGTACACCCCTTCTATAAGTCCATTGACTTTTACTCCATACAACTCTCCTACCGCATTTTATTACTTCCTGTATTTTGCTTAAATCATTCTCTTCCTTTTTACAATTTTACCTTAAATCACAATTAAAATCTCCTGCCATTATAAAGTTCATATTAACCACCACATAATCTAATACCTGATGAAACAGATTCGCTCTTTCCTTACCAGCAAGATAAATATATAGGGGGCGTGGCTAGGATGTAGACTGGTTGGCAGCATCTTTTCTCAGCTCTGCACTCAAAAGCTATTTCTGACAGGAATTTTTAAAAACTAGATATTGTAGACAAACCTATTTTGTTGAATTACTTCTACTAATATCACTAGAAGTCTACAGTGCAAAAAATTTGGCTTTAAACATTATTTTTCCTGTCAAAAACAAGAAGGAAGGTATCTGAATCTACTGAAAATGAGCTTTTCTAAGCATACCACACAGGACCAGACGATGAAAAAGGAGATACAGTCTTTATTAAATGCTATACAAGACTTGTCAGTGAAATTTGACAAAAAGAATACCAAACTGGACACTTTTGAGGAGAGATCTACAAAACAAATACAGCAACTACAAGAAATAATGACGCAACAGAAGTCTCAAATAGCTGACATAGAGAGATCCTTAAATGATACTGAGGGCAGACTCTCAGAACAAGATCTTCAGCTACATTTTTATCACAACAAAATGCTTCATTACAAAATAAAATAGAGGATCTAGAGAACAGGTCCAGACGAAATAACCTTTGCATCTATGGGCTACCAGAGAAAACAGAGGGAGATAACATGGTGACTTTCCTTACTACCTGGTTACCAGAAGTTTTAAAATTGCCTGAAGCTCTTTCTTATGGAATTGAAAGAGCCCACAGATCCTTAAGAGCTGCTTCATCAACCATCAAATCAAAAAATCACCCGAGATCAATAATAGTAAAGTTTTTTTCATCACAGGACAAGGAACTTATTTTAAAAACAGCATGGTCAACTTCTCCAGTTAAATACAAAGACAACATAATTAGATTTGATAATTATTATTCTGATGGAGTTATAACTGCAAGAAAAGAATGTCTCCCTCTGATAAAGGAATTGAAAAAAAGACAACTTAAAATCCACTTGCTGTTCCCTGCAAGAATAAAAATATTTTTTACTGAAGGTCCTAAAACTTTTGACACTCTGCAAGCAACAGTTTCTTATCTTTCAGCTAATAAAACCTTGGATAATGTGGAAGAAATGGATTTCTCCCAATTTGGGGTTAAGCGTCACTTAGAAAAAAATGAATGGAGCACTGCTGACAAGAAGAAGAAGAAACGATAAAAGACATATGAAAAACATAAACATTATTGTCTTCTATTTGCTCTGTAAGGCAAAAAAGTTCTTTGAAAGCATTCATGCTTTACACATGTCAGTCTTTGAAACAATATAAATACAAGATAAACAGGACATTTTATAACTAAAGGAAACAACCCTAAAGAAAGCAAGGTAACATATCTTTCTCTATTACATTGTAAATACTTACAGTCATGATTTTTCTAACTCTAAATGATGTTTAGATAGTTCATTTATAAATTACCTGCCTTTTACTGCTAGTATAGAATATGATGTATTTACACTGACATATTAATGTGGTGTGTTTAAATGAGCATGATTCTTTTTTATATTATTTACACTAAGCTGCATGAAATATCTAAACTGATGTATTTAATACACAT